>NW_025785120.1:0-20973 GCF_021130785.1 Homalodisca vitripennis | reverse complement strand
GGGGTTTGGGGGTTTTAAACTCTGTACCTCCGGGGCCAGAAAATTTTTAAACACAATCCCCCTTAATGCCTCACTTCCTGCTTCGTTTATCCTCCTACCCCACGGTCCTGAAAACACCTGCAACCTCTTTACATTATCTCCATTGACAGTGTTCAGTACGAGTATTTTCATTCCCGATTACAATCCCTTAATAATATTCAATTTTTGACAAATAGGTTTACCTTTACTTTTATTGTTTTTCACTATCCCTAAATAATTAAATGTAAATATTGAGAAATAATTATATTTTATGTTTACACCAGTTATATAGGTTTTTTTAGAAAATGTATAATGAAAAGTATAAATAGTAAATTACGTAATCAGTTACTCCATTACTCAACGTTGTACTTCCGATCATCTTAAATCGAATTTTCATTTACTTATTTATTCATTACGAATTTCGGGATATCCTTCCTTATTTCAATACAAAAAGTTATGATTTAATCTGTTTTTGGTTTATTATTTGTTTTTGGAGTGTTTAAGCAATATAAAGAATCTTACAAAGTTAGCACACTTATTTCCCAAACGTTAATCAGTTTATTAGTCTGCATCTAGTGTTTATTAAAATACAGTATTAGTTATAGTGAAAACGTATCTGCAAACGTGTACAACTTCTCAGATAATACTACACCTGTGCGTCTTTCTCTTAGATTACAATAAGGTGTAGGCATTACTATTTTGAAATCCCGAACATGTTAGAATACCCAAAGATGTTGTTTATTTCTTATCTATATATCAGTCATGTATAAACATCCACTTTATACATTATGGAACTGCAGTACGATAATGAAATATTTCATTTTCTATAAATAAGTAGAATCTTGACTGAAATACAGAATGTTAATTTTCATTAAGTCGGTGTATGACGTTTAGAAATAACTTATTACGATAGATTATGTATCCAGAGTTTAGAGGAAAATAAAAAAAAACATAATTTGGGTGAACCCAAAATCACCCTTTTCCGCGACTTACCACCAGCGTTTTTACAGACTAATAAACGCAACATATACTTTGCTTTGGGGCATTGTAAACTCTGAAACAATCAATTTGGTTGATAAGAGCTCGATGATCCTTGGATAGATGTGACCGTCTGGGCCAATACTGAGGCCAAGTCCTAAGTCAAATTTGAGCTGAGTCAATGGGCGTCGAGAAGTTTGAAAGCTCTTCTGGAGCTAAAGTTGGGGTTAGCCTAACTCCGTTAAGAACTCCATTGTGGTTTTGTGTTAACGTAGAGTTGCCAAGTGTGCAGTAAGAAAATCCGGAAAGAATAAGTAACCGCATTGTATGATAGTGCATGGGAAGATAAGAGTGATGGTGAGAGTAGCAAAGTAGCGCTAAGGAAACCAAGAAAAAAGAAAGCTACGTGTTCGAGGTAGATATCATATCATTGATCTCGAGCGTAGTGTTCCTGTTTTTTGTTGAATCACTGAAAGATGAAAAATGTCTCGAAACACCCTGCCTCATTCACAGGGCGATGATATTTGTAACTTCAGAACTGTTCCTCAGTCTTTACTCGTACTTATGAAGACGATAGTCAAGGGTGCCCTGATAACAAAGAGCTAGAGTTCGAGGTCGAGGAAGTCAGATAAGTTTTATTAGAAAAGACTTTTTGTCGAGTAGTATGCTGCACATGTAGCCGAGAGCACTATGCGGTATCACCGATCAGAGAAACGGGGCCGAGGAGGAACATTAGAAGAGGTTGTGTTCCACACAGAGAAACTCCAAAAATGTTAGCCAAGGATTGGTTATAAATCCACACAGCTACCTGGTGTCAGACACGTGGCAGGCGCAAATTATTCACAGGAACAACTCATTACAGTTTCCACACAGAAAATTAATTCAAGGGTGGTTGTTGCATCGTTACTCAGAGCAAAGTTTGCCAAACGATTCACAGCAGCCACGAGTAAACTTGTGCTCTGTTCCGCTGAAAGTGACGTCACTACTTTGTGCACTACTTATCGTGTTTCAAATCATCGTGTTGTGATACTGATAGTAATGATATATTAAATGCAAAGTAGTTTTCTACATTACTAACCACGTGGTATTCAGATATAGTATTTATACTCGTTTTTCATATTAGAGTAGTGTAACTAAATCCGCCGTTTACCTCATAATATTGTCCGTTGGTTGGAAGTAGTAGCAGAATGGAGGCTGACTGAATTAACATAACCTAAAAAGCTGTCCATGGATGTTCTCCCTTGTTAGCCATAAATATGATTTAATGTCAACGTCTTTAATCAGTTTAAATATAATATGTTTGTACATAGCTTGTCCCATAATAGTTTTAGGTAATGTTTCAAGTTAGATTTGTAATGCAATAATGATATATTATTTAACAACTGTTAATTTATTTAAAAAATAACGTTTCGAGTTTGTATGTAACAAGTAAAATTTTGTTAAATTAATTTTATTTAACACATGTCGTTATTAATATGTTGGTTGTTTTCAAATAGAATAAAATAAAGGATTTTAGTTTATTAAAAATTACAAATATTTCTTGTAAATGCTATAGAGTACTCACTCCAGTTACAAGATTTTGATTATGAGAAAATGAATTGAGTAATAATAGATTTGTTTCCAATTACTTGATTTACTAATTAATTTAACTTAAAAAAATTTGCCTACACAATCGTGCACCCAGCAGGTTAAAGGTTTTTTATTTAAGCGTGGGAACAAATTTAAACAAACCACGAAGAAATGCAAGCAATAAAAACGCAATAATAAAATGCATAGCAAAAGTGTATCCCATCGGGCGCACGACACACTCTTCGGAAGCCCGGTGTGTACCCGATTGGGTGCACGACGGAAGTTGTGGAAAGATCGCGTGTACCCCATTAGAGTGTACACGTCGTCGAAAACGTGTTAAATATAATCAAATGTTTGTGTAAAGATTGTTTTATGTTAGCACAGCAATATGTTTAATAAGTTTAACTACTATTTTTATGTTTTTAAATTTATAGTAAGAAAGCATAGAGTAACAGCAGTTCTTATTTAACCTTTTCTGCCATTTATGAGCACAGAGTAATAAAATATGTAGATAAAATTAAAATTATAGTAAAAACATACTTTTAACTGTATATTTGAGGAAATATCAAGTAGGCCTAGGCAGTGATTAGTCTATACTGTGATGCAGATACCAATGACAGATTTACTATCTAAATAAATTATAGAAAATTTTTCTCAGACCTGTATATATTCTTAAATTTTGAGAAACAAGGCAAAATTAGCTATGGTACAAAAATACTAAGGGTCGAGTATATGAAAATGGCCATAAATATACAGTTTTTGACATATTTTCTTGATCGTGACAACTAGACGAACTCAAAATTGAAATCGGAAATGTAATTCACTCGAACCAGAAGTGTTCCTACACGTACAAAGCCTACGAAATGTCTTGCAAAGCCGCGGGCAACTGCTAGTTAACTCTTTCTGTTATAAATGGCCAGTTTAATGAACAACCTAAATGTATCACACAAATAGACTGTATGGATAATTATTGTTGTGGAATAATATTGTGTAAGCATAAATATAGTATGTCTAGAAGAGGATTTAGTTTGTCATTAGAATTGAAAAACCATTGTTTAGTAAAGAGTAACAAAGGCCATTAAACAATTTAGGGAACCTCTGGATTGAACATGAATATTAGAAGTGTAATCATTGGTGTACTAAGGGGAAAGTAAAGCCTAAAAAATTAATTTGTTACAAATATAAGGGGAAACTGTTTGAATTTTCTAATTTGTGCAATAACAAGTATTGTAAAAAGTTCAACAAGGTTTCTCGGTCTTAATCAAATTTTTGTATTAACCTTAAAGCGCCAAACAGTTTCAGCTAAACTCTGGTTTAGCGCTCATTTATTATAAAAAATTAAAATTTGATTTTCTCAACCTAATTTTTAATTTCTTTTTTTAGGTAACAAAATAAAACAGAAACTGCAAAAAAAATATCTTTTATCATATTTATTGCCCAAAATACACATGATTTCTATGTAGCGTTCCACTCCTTTATAAATTTTACCCAATGCTTACTGTTTCTTTTTATTATTATGTATATCAATGATGACATTGCGTGCTTATATGTACTAGAATAGAACTAGAAAATAAGTATATTACATATTTAATACAAAGTATAATAAAAAAATTAAAATTTACATGCCAAAAATTTGAAAACCAAATATTTTCCAAATTCTTAGTGTTTTAACGGGTGTTATTTTTATAATAATTACAAAATGGTTTTCAGATGTTTATGGAAGTAAATAAAATATTGTAACACTTATTGGAGTAAAAAACAAGCCTAAATAAAAAAAATAAACATAAATGTAGAATTTGGGAACAAGACTAAAATACATAATTATAAATATAAGGAGTAAAAATATTTCTACGAGGAAAAAAAAAGACTTTTATCGCCATTCAAGAAACTGTTTATTTCAAAAGTTTATAAATATATAACTTTCATAAAAAGATGATCTATAACACATAAAACTACACAGTAGTTTACCGATCAACTATTCGCACTGCTTCAACAGGATATGAAGAAGAACACAAGAGCTGCCGGCGCGCGGCGAGGCAGTGACGTACGCATAAATGCGCTTGCGGCGTTGAGCAATACTACCAACTGCCAGCTGTTCAAAAAAACCGGTTCCAGTATCGATCGTTTAAACACAATAGATTGTCACGTGATGTGGCACAGTCCCGCTACACTACTGTAACATACACCCTCACAGTCTAGCGGACGCAAACTCTGAAACTAAAAGTGCAAAAATAGTAAAATACAAGTATATTTTGCGCGTCTACGCGCGCTTAATCACGGGGGGGGCGTTCAGAGCCAAAAGGTCCGATCCTCGCGCGCATATGCGCTATACGGGGCGCTTTTAAGGGTTAAGTTGTAAGACAAAGAACGTAAGCCAGACAAAAAAGGGAGAGGGTCCAGACAACTGATTATTTTCCCCAAATAGTGAACAAATACTAAGGCCCCCATTTTCTACATTTGTAAGAAATTTTCTTGATACCTGTAATACTTCCTTGTGTTGAGAGAACCGATCTTTCAGCAGTACGTATTAGTAATACTGAATTATTAGGGGAAGATACGAGGTAGGAGTGAATGGCGTGGGTTGACGGTGAGGAAATAAAGTAATTTGATAAATTTTTTGAAATTGGTGGGGGGGGGGTTGAATCCCGGACCCTTTGGACCCCCTCGCCGAGGAGTACGAGTCCTGGATGATAAGTAACTCCACGCCATCAAGGAAAAACAGCTACTTTTACTTTATAGTGTTATTAGGATGCAACTATTGAAAGTAGACAAGTCACTTCATAAAAAGTATTTCTGGATCTTCCAAATAAACCTATAATTAAACCTACAAAGCTTGAAAATTAAAGCTTAAAACTATAAATGTACGTAAAATTGTGATAAATAATTAAAAAATGTTTCTATTTAGTCTTAATTTGCCACGTATATTCTCATCATAGGAGCTTCTCCCACATTGGTACCACGTCCCAAATAAATAATAGAGGATGGGGGCTTAAACCAGATAGTAAGTTTAGAGACTGCAAAATAATTATCCAGTGTTAGATACTTATGGTAACATTAAAATCTAGGCTATAAGCTGAATCCAAATCATGTTATAATATAGTTGGAGGTTAAATTGATTAATTTAAATCCCAAATTACTCAACGCTACGTTTATCATTTAACACTGACATAGGTTTAAAACTAGGTTTAAATTTAGTTTAGTTTTTGATTACTAAATTGTTTTTTTTATTGTTAAATTTAAACAAATGATGCGCGAAATTAAACAAACTCCTAAACAACGAAGCAATTCAGTGTATTTAAATACGCAACAGCGGCTCTAGGAAGCGAGAGGGTAGGGGTGAAGTATTGAAATTGTTTTGGATAACAGTTTAGACGGGACATTACGTTGGTAGCAGGAACGTTACCATGTAAATTTTGCCCATCGTGGGCGAGCATTTGGTCGAATATGCGCTTTCCAAAACAGATACAAACACATCCGGCAACTTCCGCTATTCAAACAACATTAATGGCTACATTTATGTGAAAATACGTTATAAATACAGAATTTCTGCTTTTTATCCAATTCCACTTTTTTATGCATTTACAATTTTTGATTAGTTACGTATCACAATTTTTTCGGCAGAAAAATAATGCTTTAGGATTCTTTTTTATATTTAAAATGTTACATTGTGAACTATTTACGGTTGAATGGAAAATCTCTCTAAGGAGTGATTGAAAGGATGGATAGGATTCGGGACAGATACCATCGTTTTTATTAAGAAAAAAATGTATAAACAAACACAACGTTTTTGAGGATTGGAAATATCCAACCTCTTCATCTGGTAAAAGATGAGTAAACTAAAAACAGAGATAAGTTTTTCTTCTCTTTTTAATGTACTATTTTTCTACCTTATGAAGAGGATAGATTTCAATTCTCGAAACGTTGGGTTATATATTTTACGACATATAACGATGGAAAATGTACAACATCCTATTTTCTTTCCAAAATTCCATCGTCAATGACAATTTTTGAACAAAGGAGTGATGAAAATTATGTTTTATATACTCTAAACTAGACTAATTGTAAATATTTTCAATGACACATCCTAATGATCTTGTAAACTGCCACCTAGTATGTATTGATAATCATATATGTTCTAGAAAACATGACAATCGGTTATTTCACAAGGCGAAACAATTGAAATCAATGTACATTCAGTGTTAAACACAATGGTTACTATTTAAAAATTGTATAGAGTAACTTTGCAACTAGGAATAACAAACACAATGTATGCAATTAGTTTAAATTCGGAACCAGTATTTTATACCATGAAAAATGCAATATTAGTTTCTTCAAGTTTGAGTAGCTCGTTTAAAACTAAGCAGTTTTGAGTTGATATTAAAATCGAGGCAAACCTGGCGTTTGGTGAAGTCAGCTTCTCATATTAACATGTGAAAATAATATGTTGTGTCATTTTCTACTAAATCTATACTCACCGTAATTAAATCAACTTAACCTCCTACTCTGTCAAAACAATCCCTTAAATGTACTTTATAAATTGATATAGAACATGCAAATATCACAGTTAATTACGTTTATACAAAATTTGGTTACTTTAAATCATTGTACCATCATTTGTTGTATCATTGTAAAATCATTCTTCAAGCCAGATCGGTCAATAAATGAAACAAGACATTGATTTAGTACAACTGAATGCAAATTACATAAATTAGCCCAATAAGTACATAAATATGGTACAGGGGCATAAGCTCAAACTTACGTACCAGTGACTTGAACGACGAACATTGATGTAGACTAAGACATATTTTTGCTCTAGCAGCGTAGTTAGCTCATTATGTAGCTTTCTCGAGATATAAATGGGACAGAACAGCTGATTGATTAAAAGTGCAGCTGATATCAGCAAACAAATCAGCGATTGCAAAGCAATCGATGGCCGCCATCATCAGCTGTTCAAGAACTATTGCGTGAAACTCATACTGTTGTGGTAAGCAGAATCTGCAAGCCGTCCTTCCCTGAGTGGTTTTTCCATCAGTCTTTCGAAAAATGTGCTTGGCATTGTAATACAGATACAGTAGTTTGCGATACGGTTTCCCTCAAACGAGTTTTAGAAAGACGTGGGTTAAAAATATCAATTAAAAATTATTAATAAACAATGTTTTATTTGATTAACTAGTAATACCACTAATTTAAATTACTAAAAACTCACTAGCTTACCAAGTGCGTATTTTTAGGATCAATAAGCCTTTTATTTAAATGAAATTAAAAATAAAAAATTATATTTTTTTTACCAGAACATTAAAAAAAACACTAGAAGACAATCAGTAAGAGCTTACTAATCTAAAACCCTTTGAAGCATCTGGGAAATACTCACTCATACGTTCTACGCATAACGATAGTCGATGGTGTTGGTCTGATTCGATTGTGAATGTTTAGCTACCAGTTCAGCTTTCTCTGTTTGTGCAAGCGTCTGGAGAATTGGTGACGCGTGTCACAGAATTGACTCCTGGAATGCTGTGAGAAATGTTCATCTGAAGAGATAAAAAAAAATCGGCGACGAAAACGATTGTCGAAAACCGTGTAAAAAGAGTTCATTTTGAAGCTTTCAGAGGAACATGACTCAAAATTCCAAGAAGTCAAAGTCCTGTGACAGCCGTCGGATTCATAATGTTGGCAATACAAAGAAATGTGAACTGAGTCTAAACTCACACATTCACATTCAGCCCTTTTATTTGGCTTAGTAAAATTAATAAATATAAATTTTAAAAGTAAATTTGATATATTTAAAATTTGAAAAATACATTCATTAACAATAACAAGAGTTAGTCATGAACTATGTCTAAATACACAATAACAGATAGTTTTCTTTGAGAAACTCTATTTGAAAGGAGCCATCTAAAGAGAAGTCGTAGAGTAGAGGTTCGAATTAAGGAAGTAGGCAAGTTTGGGTTAAATTTATTTATTATGTAAATCAAAATTGTATTGATAATATTTATATTATTCAAGTTACATGGTTTAATGGTCTAATATGGTACAATTAAGCATTTCTTCCATTTAATTTCATTGTGCATAGGTAACCTGAATGTAAATGTATTATACTATAAATTAGGATTATGTTTGACTTTTGAAATTATTGTTTGTATGAAACGTTTCTTGAAGTGTTTGTTTAAACATGTGCCAAATAAAAAACCAAAACTCTTATTCCAATTCTGGGGGGGGCCACCCACGATTAAAATAAGTTCCAAAGTGCAGTGCTTCGTTTTGAACATTACTTGAAAAGGTCAAATTATAGGTTAATGTTACCATATCGAGACCTTTTAAATCCCCAGTTTACTGCTGACATAAAAATTATTTACTTTTCCCTTTACTTTATACGAGAGAAGTTTATGAGTGTGAAAAGTTATCAACCTGAATTCCACTGATAACTGGAACGTACATCTTTTACACAATCAATATGACCTTCTATGAGTTCTAACGTTATGAATATTTTGTGATCATAAATCATGCAGCACTTAAAATATTTAATACTAGCTGGGGCTCCTATTTTTTTTTTTATGATATATGTAGTATTTTCTTCACAAGATTGTCTGCAGTTGCTATTCTTAACCAGATCAATTGAGTAAGGATATCTTCATATTTGTGCGATATCAGGAATTTTAATATCCAAACATTTAAATTTTCCCACAAATTTTTCCATTTCCATATATGTGTTTTGTTTCGTATTTTACTATCTGAGGTCGTTATTCGATCACGTGACTTCCTGGTTACTAAATTTTAGTTTGCGTATTTACGATTTATATTAATAATCAATTCGGTTGAATTTCTCTCTGGTTCAGTCTACCATATATTAGTCATCTTCACGAAGGGTGACACCTGTTAGTCAAGTAATGTTTTAACTCAATTTTGTTTACTATATGATAATGTTATCTTTATCCACACATGAGGGATATCTTTACGTTATCCATCCTTTACGTTTTCACATGCAATGAGCGTGTATTACTTATATATGGGGTTCCCTATTGTTACACACCATCTTCGCCATGAAATAACTTTTTTATTCACCTTTCTAATATAAGACAACGAGTGCAATCTCATCGTACTCTTCCTAGAAGACTCCGTTGGAAACCAATTCTTCTGATCTTGCAGCTTTCCTATACATCATTAGATATCTTCGGACCTTGAACTAGACATTTTTGCATATTTTGTTTTAGGTCCCAAAGGAACTTGAGTTATGATTGGGACCATAAAACCATAGTGATGGCACGCGGATTGTCCAGTGGCGTAGCGAAGGGGGGGGTGGTTCCGGACCCCCTCACGAAATTTTTTATGACTTTTAAAAAATGAAGCTGGTGCACGGAGAAAAAAGGAGAGTTGTCATTACTCTTTTATACCACATTAAAATGATTGATTTAATTGATCTAAAGTGGACCGTTGTTTTAAAAATATTAATTGTTCCTTTCGTTTTTCAAATCTTAAATAGTAATCTCAAACGATTACTTTTCGGCTCGCGACCTTTCGGATAGTCTGCTAGTGTAATCACGTATTTCTATAGGGGCGGGTCAAGGACGACGCAAAGTAACATGAACCGTTAACACGGCAAACCAGTTTTAGAAATTAGCGACAATTACGTTCAAACTTCAAAAAATTCGCTCTTTGGGACGTAAAATGGACGACTTATAAATTAAGTTACTCGACGTGACTTTTAGGGTGTCATTTAACTGTAGACATGTAGTTAATTTTAAATACCGAAAATATAAATAAAAATCACTTTTGGCCGGAAAATTACCGAAAAAAAAAGCCTCTCGACTGATTCAAGTTTTTTGTATAAGGATGAGGTAAAAATTGGTACTTAGATTTGTTAGAGTTGATTTTAGGTTATTATTAATTCATCACGCCGACTAATCATATCATAATTATCGACAAAAAAGGCCAGAAAATCATTTTTGGTCCCCCCGGGAAAAAATTTCGAGGAAACATAATTCTAATGTAACACTTTTACCTCAAACCACTCAACAAGGAAAATCCAAAAAATCGTCAAAAAAACTTGAAATCTGTAGAGCGCTTTTCATTCGGAATATTACCGACCGGATGTGATTTTTTTTTTTCGATAAAGTTTATAGTTAGTCGAGTACACTTAAAAAAAAAAAATCGTGCCCAAATAATCAAAAAAACCACTTTCCTCAATAATAATCTAAATATTAAGTTTAATCTTGGTTTTTTTTTGTTTTTTTTTCCGACCAAAGGATTTTTTTTTTTTTTTTTCCCAAAATTTTTACGTCTAATGTTAAAAAAAAAAAAAATCTATTATACTCATTCAAATACCCAGTCTTAAAACCCCAAAAGCCGAACTTCAAACAATAGGTTTTTTCCTTCATTTTCCGACGTTATTTGTTTTTATCCCACAAAAAAAATTGCCCTCCTTTTCTAAAGGGTTTCGGGCCCTCAGTGGCCCCAAAGCCTGAGGGGGACATTTTCTCCAAAATATATTGTTAATTATACCTTGATAAGCTCTTTTTGTTCTTCTTCTTTCCTTCCGGAATGCAAACTCCATTGGTCCCTTTTACTCGGGCCCAAAAAAAAATTCGTAGTTCTTACTATACAAAACTTTTTTTGGGGGCAAGGCGGAGATTTTTGCCTATTACATCTTTCCATTTCATAGGCGTTTCAAAGCCCAAATTTTTGGTTTTTCCTTTATCTAAAATTTATTTGGCAAATAAACCAAAACGCCCCCGGGGTCCCTTTTTGGACCCCCCCCCCCCCCAAAGAAATTTTGGCTACCTACGGGTTTCTTTACTCTTTCCTTTTCCCCACCATCCCTTCCCATCCCTTTTTCAAATACACCCTGCCGAAGAAAGGCCAAATAAATTTTTATGTTGGGTCCCATTTTCCCTTTTTTGGGGGTTATGTGTTTTTAATCAACTTATCTTGATTCCGGATCTGACTTTCTATACTTAACCCCCTTCAGGGTGGTTTCCAAACAGCTCGGCATTTTGTTTTTTTAATATCGGTAATTTTATTATTTTCACCCGGGGAAATATCGGGTTGCAATTTTAAACGTTGTTTAAAATTTTTTAATTTTAAACGATGGGAAATTCAAATCCTATTAAAATTTTAAAACTACTTTTTCTACAATTATATTTTTATTTTTAAAAATAATAAAAGGGGTATCGATACACTTTAAAATCTTATTTCTCAGTCTTTTAAAATTTTTAAAAAAATTTTTATGGGTTTTCTCGTTCCCTATATTTTCACACAAACAAACAAAAATAATAACTAATTTAATCGAAATTATTTATTACAATAATCACATACTTTTTTGGGGTTTCACTTTTGGCATAATTTTCAAAAAGATTTTCCTAACCCACCCAAACCCCCGGAGTCACACACTACAAAACTCGTGTTACTTAAAACAAAATAAAAATTTATATTTGTCAAAATTTTTTTTTTTTTTTTCGAATATCGTGGGGGCCCTAATAACTTCAAAAAAATATTTCCACCCCTCACTAATCCACCAAATTAACATTATTTTTTCTTATCTAAATGTAAAGAAACAAATTTTTTCAACTTTTTTATGTTAAAAAACTTTTATTATTTTATTACTTAGTACTCTACAACGTAAACAAATTTAACACTCACCGTAACCCAAAATTTCCCCGAGGTTGTTGTTTTCAGAGCCCACAAACAATTTTGTTTAAAACCCCCCTTTCCCTTCTCTCTTTCACATTCTTTACAGTTATGAGAGTCCTTATTGTTCCGGGAATTTTTAAATATTTTTTGGGGGCTGAAAAGTAATAAACCCAACCCCCTACTTTTTAGCCCAATTTTTTAAAAAGACTGAAAATTTTACAATGTCCCTAAACCCCCGGGAAAAAATAACGACTATTTTCTCACCAAGACAACAATTTAACCCTATAAATTTTATCGTACTATCACTATATAAACAAAACAAATTTTCCAAAATATAATTTTATTTTTTCAAGCCTTTCTGAATCAAAGATTCCATCATCAGCACTCACAAATTTCAAATGTTTACATTTTTTAAAAAAATTAATTTTAAATAACATATGGGGTTAACAATTTGGGTTATGTTATCGTATAAAAATATTTAATCAGAATTACATTGTAATTTCTTTATAATTAATTTAAAAAAAAAAACACAAAACTTATCCGCCCTAAATTCATTTACCCTTACAATTTAAATTTACATCAAGTTGACAAAACAAAGTAACCATTTTTTAAATTTTTTTAAATTTGAAACCAATCAAAATTTTTAATTTTACATTTACAGGAAACCGACTCAAAAAAAAATAATTTTTTTATCAACGAATCTAAACCTCCCCTCAACAAAAAAGGGTATTTTTAACTCAATATTTTCAACTTTTTTAAAACACCACATCTATCGAAACAAAACATAAAAATTGATTTTGAGCAATTTACTTACAACATGGCCCACATTAATTGCCGTTTATTTATTTTTTTATTTTGACTATTCACTGAAACTTCAATACTTATTTGCTTTTATTTTCATTAAAATTAAATTCTCCATGAAAACTAATTTATAATACAAAAATAAATGTTTCTGCGATGAGCCGCAGGGGTTGCTTGACAGCAATATTTCACTACAAATTCAAGACCCATTTTTTACCGTCCAAAAAATATTTTTGACCAAGAATTTTTTCCAAAATCGACAACTTTTTAACCAGAAACGATGACAGGGTTCAAAACATGTTTTTTTTAAATGAATCTAAAACGGGACTAAAAATTTTATTATCTAAAAATTGAAAACCTTTAAAAGAATATTTTAAAACAACATTTTATTTAAAATATTAAAAATTTTCCTAGAATTAATAAGTAAACCCGTAAAAAAAATTAAAGATGAACCAAAAACACCTAAATTTTATCGACTCTGAAAACATTTTTTTGTTTAAAAATATTTTAAAAACAAGTAAACAAATATACAATTATTATTTGAAAAGGAATTAATAAAAAAATTTTTTTATTTCCCCTACACACCCTTTAAAAGAAAACCACTGCTAATCCCAATTGTAATTTAAAACGTTAGGATTTTAATGGAAGCCTTATGTAAAAAACCGAAAAAGCGTAGTATTAACTTTTTTGTTTTCCCTTTTAAGATTCGTTTTTTATTAAATTTTACTATAACAACCTACGTAAAACAAAGGGGAAAAATTAAAAGCTCGTAAAAGGGTTTAAACTCACAAAAAAACAAGCCCAAAAAATATTTATAAAAATTTTCCAAAAAAAATTTTTTATAAACTTTATTAAAAAGCAGAAATCAAAATGTCCTCGAGTGATAAACTTTGATTGGGGCTCTTAAACCTTTTCCACTGTTGACACTTCAATAACTGATAATACTCTATTTAAAATTTCAATACTTTTCCATTTAAGGGGAATTTTCGATTTATACAAAAACACAAAAATTTAAAAGCATTTTAAAAATTTTATAAATAATTCCAAATGGAAGAAATGGTTATTTAAAAGCTTAAAGAAGCAGAATCAGAAGATAAACCGAGGTATAATTTTGATTGCTGAATCTCCCTGAAGTCAAAGCCGTTCCCTCCCCACTGTTTACAACTATTGCTGATAACATTTTAATTCTAAGAAATCTCAATACTTTTCCAAAATGGATTTTCGATTTATACAAAAACACAAAGGTATGAAAAGAATTTTTAAAAAACATAAAATCCATTATACTTTTAAAAAAAATAAATTTATTTTCGTATTGTTCAAAAAATATAATAAAAATTTACAATTTTTTAATTTAAAATGGGGGATTTCAATTTTTTAAACAAATCCCTTATTCGCATATAGACAAAAGGTGTCAAAAAGGGCGACCCTTAGCGAAGCCATCATTTGGGGGGGTTGGAAAAATTGGGAAAAACGAACTACCTTAACTAAAATCGAGCATCAAGTTTTTTTTTATAGGGGAAACGCTGAATTGATACCAAAATTGTGTTACCTTACTACCGGGGTAACCATAGATAACAGAAAATAGCAAATAAAAAAATTTGAAAGAAAACTAAATAAACCTTTTTAAAGGGGTTTTCAAACATGTGACAACCAAAACTTAGCTTAACTATTGAAAACAAAGCACATTAGTTACACTTTTAAGGGCTTAGCCCTGAATGAAACCCCGTTTTAAAATAAAAATCTAATGTGTAATTCATAAACCCTTTTTTTACAAAAAACGTTGACATGCATCATTTCATGTAACTTTTTTATGATTTTTTTCTGTCATCTTCCCGGGGCATCACAAAAAAAAAAATATCTATGATTTAAAAATTTTTGGTCAACCTTAGCGATACCGTGCAACATAATTTGGGTGTACTTTCTAATGTATACAGGAAAACAAAATTGTTTTAATTCTAAGAAAAAAAGGGCAATGATTTTTACTTTGGGTGCCCCCAAACAAAGGTAAATTTTTGTAAGTAACTATTTATAGGAATACAAAATCGCAAAAAATGAATAAATACGTTTTACAAAGTTGAAAAGTCTAGAAAAATTATGCACTTTCACAAAAAATTTTAACTTATACATTTAAAAAACGACAATAATTTATAACAGGTATAAATGTTATCCATCTTTTAAAATTTTAATCACTTGTTTTTAAAATTTCAATCTGAAATTATATCTCCAGAACACCCTTTCTTTGCAAACTTAATCAAAAAAGGGTAATGACAGTCAAACCCTCTCCCAGAGACTTGAAAACAAATCGACAGGGATACCACGGGGGGGCCCAAGGGGGTCCAACCCCCCAATTTAAAAATTTTTTTCAAATTTTTTTTATAAACGATTTTTATTTAAACAATTTAGTATTAGACTTTATGCAAAGCTTTTCCAACAAAGAAAGATAAAGAACCTTTTTAAAGGAAACAAAATGGGCTACTCCTTCAATAGGGGAAAAATTTTTTCCTTTTTTGAGTCAAATTCTGACCTTATTTTTCAAATTTTTTTAAAGGGGAAAATTTATACTTACATAATCTTGAAATCTAAAATCTTAACTATTATAAAAAAATCAATTTTTGAAAATTTATCATTTAAAAATGTAAACAAACAAAAATAATAAAAAAGTTTTCACTGAACAGTTGATTACATTTCAGTCTCATTAAATTTCAATTTAGAAAACCAAAAGGAATTTTTTCAACTTTAGGAAATGGGGCCAGTCGGGGGGTTTTCGAATTAAAAAGGGCCCCCTAATTCATCTACAAGGGGTAAGAATGTCCATGTAAAAACTTTAGTACATCGGGGGAGTAGTTTACCGTGGAAAAAAAACAAAAAAAATTTTTCATTTATAATAATTGGGTTTTGGTAAGACAATTAATTTTTTCTTGGTTTTAAAAAAAAAAAACCCTCCCCCATCGGTAGAAGAAAATGGGGAATTTTTTGTTTTTGGTGTACTTCATTTTAACTAAATCCTAATCTTTCACAACTATGCCCTTTTAAAAATCAAAAAATAAAATCATTCCAAGTTTGGGAAAATTCCCAATCCTACACAAGCAAGGGTTTTAAATATTATGCAAAACTTGAAATTACATATTTTGCATTTATAATTTATTGGAATTTTATAAAGAATTGTAGACTAAATGACTACAACTTGGGCCCAAGGGTTTTCCCCAGTTTAATTTGTAAAAACCTTTAAACCCTTTTTTTTAAGTTAATTTATATACTAATTTTTACCTCAACCAACCTCCTAAATTTTAGAGAATTCCGGGTTTTGTCTTTTGGGGAACTGGACTTCTAGAAAAGTGCTCCTTTGGACTTATTTTTTGTAATTACCTGCCGGGTTTTTAGAAACTGCATTTTTTTATATTAGCCATAATGATTTTTGCTTCAGTGGATATTTAAAGTTTTACTAAACATTAATTTCTCAAAATTTACCTTAAGCCAAAAATAAGAAATAAGATAAAAAAAAGAACGGGACCTACGTTTTTGAATGTTCACTTTTTGTTTCAAAATAAATTAAATATTTTATTTTTTGTTACTTTTAATCATAAATCTAAAATTTTTTTAGTAAAAAGCTCTAATAATTATCTCGCCAAATTAATTAAATTTTAACACGTCATTTTAATTCTCTTACTCAACAATTAGAATGGAGAACACTTTCAAAGCCTTAAAGACATAAATTTTAGACATAACGCTATTGATTTTTAATATGAAAATATTTTGAAAAACCATTGTTACAATAATTACAAAAGAATTGATAAATGTATAAAATAATTATAAATTTCATACCTTTCAAATTTAACATTTTAATAAATAAGATTTCAAACTCCCCAATTAAACCCCAAATTTTAATTTAGTGATTAAACACACACAAAAATCTTAAAGGTTTAGTAATATACAATTAACAATGACACAAAAAAACAAATAACTCACCCAATACAAAATTTTATCAAATAAAAACTTTATCATACTTTTTTTGGAAAATCCCAAAAAAAATTTTTAAAAAAATTAAGTTGAAGGATTTTCCCTAAAAGGGGTAATAACTTTATTTAAACCTTTTTTCTCCTAGTTTAAATTTTAAAAAAAAAGTATCCTTTTTTGTTCGAATGCAATTATTTATTTTTGGGTCAATCCGTTGTCTTTTGACCTTTTCCCCCGTCCCCAAATGCTATGCTTATACGAAATCTTGTAGTTTTAAAAAATTTTCCGACCTTTTAAAAAATTCCTTCTATGCAATGTCTTTTTTAAAATCGAATTGTCAAATTTTTTAAGGGTTAAAAACACCCAAAAACTAAAAAACGCTTTTTATTAAAAAATTCTTTGTTTTATTTTTCTGTCTAGGGGTTTTCCTAACTTTTAAAAATTTATCTATTAAAAAAACTTAAAACAATCACAAATTTTTTGCTTGAAAAAATAAAAGAGAAACAAAGAGTGTTGTGGAATGCATATATCATTACTAAATAATTTTGTGATTAATATTCTTTGTACCTTGGGCAGCACAGGTTCAGTCTGGTAACAAAAACTGATCTAATAATTGACTAAGTTTGTTGGCCAGCCTGGTGTGCTATTTTATTCCATTATTTGTGGCTTTCAAACATATAAAAAATTAACAATGCCATTACTTTGTACTAGTGTAAAATCCACATTAGTTATTTATTGACAGAATTTGTTTCTCAGCCTGTATATTACATATCTCTTCTATATCAGCCAAGAAAGAAAGCTCAACATGGCACCAGAAATATCTTAGGCTGGAAGTAAATTACAATGACCGTATGTATACACTTTATAATATAGGCTTCTCATACCCGTGTATAGTATAGATAAGTTATTGAATGGGAAACAAGGCAAAATCAACATTGGCGTCGGAAATATAATTAATTCGAACCAATAACTCAAACGCGAAAGCCCAAAGTTAGAGCCTTTACCAATTTGCTTACCATCTGAAGCTTTTAACTATATTTAATTATTACATTAATTAATTTTTGCACACTTTCAAATACCTTTTATATTTTGAAGATTTACCTGAAAAGTTTTTATAAAGTCTACTGAACATAATTTTATTTAAACACTACTCTTAAACTCCGGCTGATCTCACGAACGCTTCCACGGTAAACATCCGGAAAACCCATGAAGAGAGAAAACTGATTTCCTTTTCTCTAAAGTTTGCCAAAGGAACGAACTGAATTGAATCGCTAAATTGAAAACATAATAATAGCTCGTCATTATCAATGTCCATATATTACGAATTTTGTTGTAAAACTAGCCATATTTTAAAAGTACGAATACTTTAAAATATATTCAGTATTATTCAATATATTCAGTATTAATATTTAACAATATCTGTATTTTATTCAAATGAAAACTGAATAAACATTTATTATTCATACTAAAAACTATACTAACAGTTTAGAAATGAAATCAATCCTTTAGCAGATAGGAACGTGGGTTATTGCAGTAAATTTCCCAACATAAGGGCAGAAAAAACATTTTTTACCACAGTTCTTTTTCTTTTGAAGGTACCGAGACCACATTCGCAAAGCACAAAGCTCTACCATTTTTAAAACTTAAAATTCAATTTCTGCTATCCTAAGAGTTTTCTAGCTAGTAGTAGAGATTTTATATCTCAGAGCTTTCCTTTATTTGAAGACAAGAGGAATTTATTCATAAGAAACAATTTAGAGAACTATGAAAGTTTGTATAAATCTCTCAAGCCACTAAGATCAAATCTGATACAAAGGTAATGCACCCAAGGATAATTCGAGAAGGTGACCATTCGATTGAGTGGGGCAATTAATTTAAGTATATAATAATTAATTTCGTGTAATTTATATTTTAATATACTCCTCTGATAACGTAAATTAGAATTTAATTATTTTAAACTAGAAATTATTTAGTCAAGATGGAAAAACATAAATTTTCTTGATCAGTATGCATTTATGTTTTGCCTCCATACAACTCTTGGCGCCCTTGCAAGAAAAACACTTGAATAGCGTTACCGAAGCCTATCCACTGTAGGTTGTGAAACTTTCTCGAGAAAAAATGACCCATAAACTTGAAATTTGAAATGAAGCTTCTTCTAAAATATGTTGAGTTTGATGATGGTACTTGCACACCTTGGATTTGGAGGCGTTAGTGAACATTTTACGTTGATCTTATGGGTAATCATGATGAAAGGAGGAAATAGCAAAATAAATAAATGTGTAAATAAAACTAAGTATAATAATATGACACATTTTCCATTTGACATGTTACACGTATTATGATGCAAGAACGTAGCCAGAAAAAATTGGCGGGGGGGTCCAGACAACCAATATTTTCCCGTGGATAGAGAATAATGCCCCATTTGTTCCTTAACAAATTCTTGATCCGTTTCTTTGTTGAGAACAAATAATTAAACAGTAAATGTAAGTAATATTCAATTATTTAAATAATAATAATAGTTTACTAAAAATTAATTGGAAACATTGAAAATTTGGGGGGTCCGGACCCCTTGGACCCCTCGCAGCCTATGTCCTTGGCCTGTGAAATCAGCAATAGAATTTAAAATTTTCAAGTAAACTTAGAAAAGCCTGTTTCGCAACATGTTGTGTGGCGTAATCCAATATCGTTAAAAATGACAATTCATTTTAAAGTACGTAATACAAGTACTGTACCAATCTCATCTTTTCCCCATTAAAATTTCAACAGCAGTTTCACACAGAATTGTGAGATAAAAGAATGAAACACGTAAAGCTTATTATTCTTTTAACTTAATTCCACATTGAATAATTAAACAAGAATGATATCGAAGTATTCTTGTCATAAATAAGGAATGTGACCTCTTTTTTAAGATTTATAATTCAAATTACAACATAGCTAAACGTTTAGTAAAAACTAATAAGTGTTTACATATTGATATCTAGTAATTGTTACTCCAATCAATTTTGTATTAGTCCATTCTAAGCAGAAAGTTGAACTAATAACTCTACCAACATTATGTAAGGTTATGTGAGTTTGTAAAAGCTTTTTATGTTAACTTTGATTTAAAACCAATAATAATATAACTGTTCTTGAACAGATCTGAATTAAATAAAAAATATACTAGTTAATTTACTAAATGTAATTATTTAAAATTTGGGGCTTAAAATATTAAAAATTTCATTTAATACTTTAAAAAAATTCAATTTGTTCATAAGATAATTTGTGTGAAAGTAAATCTTTCAAACGTCCGTTATTGAATTAAGAGAGAGATGGAGAAATAAAGGTAAGCCTGGGATATTGCCGTTATAATTAATTTGAAGGTTCTGGGCTTCTTAAACTCTGAATTGAATCTGAAAAATACTTATTCAATTTCAATATGTTAGGTTTTTATTATTGTAAAAAATATACATTTCATAAGAGGTATGTGGCTTGATGAAACGATAAAAAAAGACACCGTTGAAATTTTAAACCCATAAAGCACAATTCTTACAACTTTTTGTTTATGAATTGAGCACATTTCCCGATAAATACAATTGAACACATTAGTTTAATTACGTCTAATTCTTTGTTAAAAGAAAATTTAAAAAATTCAAAAAGATATTAAATATTTTAAAAATTAAACACAACCAGTAGATACTGAATTACAGTCTCTTTTCGAGCCAATTTTGTCCTATAGTTTTAGAAAAACGGAAATTAATTATAACTTCATTGTGTAAATACTCCATACCATAGATAGAAGATTACACCTTTTGGTTTGAGTGCAACTCTGCCCCAGTAGTATTGGGAAGAAGATTAATTATAAACTTCATTTTGTAAACAATTCTTGCATATTCATAGATCTGCAGTTACGTCTCTGGTTCGAGCCAAGTCTTCCTAGTAGTATGATGAGAAAAAAAGGATGAAAAAATAAAATTTATTGTGTAGAAAAAAACTCGCATACTCTAGATATACAAATTCCTTTTTGGTTTGAGTCAACTTGCCCTAAGAATA
>NW_025785119.1:0-21326 GCF_021130785.1 Homalodisca vitripennis | reverse complement strand
TGGGCAAGAAAAGTATCGTCACTTTTTGTTGTAGGATTTCGTCCATATTTAATTTATATTTTTTTCTATATATTTATGTATTGTTTAACCTTCCCAAAGTCTTTAACGGATTGTACTTATTCCATTACATTACCTTATTATATTACATTTTCTGGAAAACTATACAGGATACATATCTGAATTTTTATTATTTACTTTTACCTAGAGAATCACATTCATATGTGACTTTTTAAACAATCATGTGAATTTTTCCAATACTGAACTCGAATTTGTACAGGGTTGTAATGATGTATTTGGTTTTTAGGAAAAAGATCTAGGGTGTTTAAAAGAATTATATAAGAGTATTATAGGGATGGCTTCCTTTATATGTATTGATTCATTTATAGGAATTTTATTTTTAAATTAAGTGAATTGTAAAACTTATATAATAGTTGAAAATTGTTAGATTGTGAGCCTTCCAGCAGTGCTGAATTTCTTGGGTGTTCAATTCGGGATTGAGTGAATGCTAGAAGCTTCCTTTTGGTATGTAGGTATTGAGCAACAGCGTTACATGGTCTGGGTTGGATAGAACCATTTCAACTCAGGACATTGTGTTGCTCAATTTTTGATTGGCCAATGTTAGCTTGATTAGATGGTGGGAGGGACTTCTAGATCCTTCCGGTGGCTTCAACCACGTTTTCCAAGAGATTCTTTGCTGTGTGCTCAGAGGAGTGTTAGACGTGATTAAGGTTTAGCCTACTCTTGCCGTTTTGAATTTTTCGGGAAGAAGGTTGAGGTTCTGTTGAGTTGTAAGATTTATAATTTATTTTCAATATTTAAAGTCTCAAGTTTGAAGTTAATTAATCTATAATAGGTCAATTTTAGTTACTTGGAGAAGTCTTCAGCAGATGAGCGAGGAACTGTGAAAGTTAGAATTTAAATATTGAAATAGAAAATTACTTCGATGATCTGTTTCCTGTTCAATTTGGGTTTCAATCAGGAATAATCTACTGCAAAAAGAAAATTTATTTAATCTTCTGAGATTCTATATATATTTTAACAAGTCCTTAATCATTTAACATTCAAAGCCAAGCGGATAATTCTAGATAATTCATATAATTTGTAAATTGGAATTTTACAGAAAATGAAGTAGTTTTGAAATTGATACAATTTTTGACTTTAACTGGTTGGACTCATTGTTCTTTGTTCATAAAATTAATATTAATATTATCTTAATTTGTTTGATTTTGATTTTGGAGAAGAAGTCGTATTTTATTATTTGTTGTATTTTATATTATAAGAAGATTATTTTATTTTGAAGTTTAATGAAGATTTTTATTTTGAGTTAGTGTTGGAAACATTAGCACTGAGAAATATGAAGGACCACAATTATTGAGTGATTGATTGATGGTTAGTTTAAGGAGTGGACTTGTGAACTTTTGATGGGTTAAAAACTTGAAATAATTGAGAATAAATTCTAAGTAAAATGTTAGCTTGGCGTTTGCCTGTATTATTGATTTTAAATTTTATTAAAATTACTATTATTTTATACTGAGTTTTATTATTGGAATTCCATTGTACATCTTAAAGGAAAAAAATCAATTATAGGGACGAAATAGAAAGCGTTAAGGAGCAATTAGATGTATTGAACGTGAAACGATTTTAGAAGAAAGCCTAGAATTAAAGAATACACATTGGACATTTTAAGGTGTGAGTCTTTCTAAACTTAAACACTGGCAGGGGGATGTGGTTTAGACATTTTGAATATGAGTTTTCAAACCCGAAGTCATACAGAGTAAGGTGATAGAGAAAGTTACAGGAAAAATTCTAAGTCGCCTTAGCCAAGTTTGGAAGGAAGCACAAATTAATGAGGAAGATACCACGAAAGCAATTCGAAAACTTTCTGAGAGTAATCAGGAATTAGAAGAGGAATTAGATAGAGTACCTTCTGTAGGTAGTCTAGAGGGTGAAAGGAAAGCGAGGGTTGTAAATGAAGTTTTTCATGCCTGCTGATAGGGACTCTATTGTCTTTGGAAAATTAGCTAACCCTGTTGAGAGATATTTGAAAAATTTAAAAATATATGATGGATTAAATGTAATACAATTGTTGGAATTTCTAAGGGTATTGTTGAAGATTAAAGGGGAGGGACATAATTGGTCTGATAAAGCGATATTAGAAATTATCACGGGTAATTGCACAGGCCCCTTGTTGAACAATTGGTAGAATATAAAAGGCTAGGATATACAGTGTGAGTCAAGTGCACCAAAAAATTATAAGTACCTTTGTACCCTTCACTTCATTTAGAGCGCTGAAAATTTGAACTTGTACATAGACCTCAAAGACATAATGAAAGCGATTGAGCAGTTTACATTATTGACGTGAAAGAAAAGTGTAAAACTATTGTGGTTTTGATATTGAAGAAAGGGACATTGTAGAAATTGTGAAAGTGGGAATCAAATCCTTGAGACTAGAAATAAGCTGGTAGTTGTGCGGAAACCCTACTACGTTTTGTGAACTAGACGAAATTTGTATAAAAATACAAAATGTCTCCTATGCAGACTCTATGCGGAGGAATGGACCGACCGTATCAACCCCAAAAATAAAAAAATCTAGGCGTCGGAAAGTGGCAGGTGCATCAAAACCAGCTAAGCGATAATAAACGGAGTAATTTTGCTACGTGTGTAAGAGGGCAGGTCATATTGCCCGTAATTGCAATAATGAATCAAACTATTCCAGGGCGTTGGTGAGGTTAATGTGCAAGCTCCAAAAAACTTGTAAATAGGGAAAGTTTCTTAAAGGGCTTAGGGATAGATCGGAACTTTTCCCAGAACAGGTACGTTAACCATCCTAAGGCAAAATTAATGCCGCAAATAAAATCAGCCATTAAACAATCATTTATTCCAAACGTAAAAAAGAGGAAGAGAATTTTGATTTACCTAGTGTAGATGTAGAATTTCACAAATTTTTAACAGTTAAAACATCTCCTGGACAGTGGGTAGCAAACAGAAACATTATTTGTGAGGGGACTGTTTATAGTAGATTAGTGGCAATTATAAGGTAGCTAAACCATTAGCTGCCAGTGAGTCTTAAATGTGTTAGTGCACAAATAAAAAAAATGGTGATTTTAGGAAAGGTGAATGTGAAAGATTAAAAAATTTAATAAATTCAGCTGGAAGAATAACGTTTTTTAGTTATAAAAGATTTAAGATTTGCTACAACAAGGCAATATTAGGTGCCACCTTTATGAAAGACACTTGGAATGTTACTGGATTTAAAAAGAAATCAAGTTTTATTTCGACTTTATACCAAAATTATTTAATTAAATTAAATGATCATAATATAGTTAGGAAATTGAGTGCTAATATACATTTTAACATAGGTGTGAACTCAGTGAAAGATCAAGTGAACAGTTTAGTGAAAGATTATTCGAGTGTGTTTTTACTGACAAAATAGGAAAAGCATTGAATTTGCAATTTACAAATTGAAGTTTTAAAGACAGTACTCCAGTATATACACGACCATATCCTTTAAGTCCGATTAAATTTGTTAAAAATGAGAGAAAATCATTATGGATTTAGAACTACAGGGAATCATAGAGCCAAGCTTAAGCAACTATTCAAGTCCTGCATTTTTAGTTGGGAAAGAAGATGGAAAAAGTGAAAGGTTAGTTATTAAATTATAAAAAATTAAACGATAAATTTGGTAGGGTGTAGCTTATCCACTCAGTGAATTAGATGAAATATATCCATTCTTAAAGGGGCATAAAAATTTTTCTACAATCGATTTATCGTCAGCTTTCCATCAGATAGAATTACACGAAAGCAGTTAGAGACTTGACTACCTTCAGTGTTACCGTTTGGATCTTATCGTTACAAGGGAATACCGTTTGGACTTCTACTTGGTTTCGGGTGTGGTACTTTCACCGCTTATCTGAATCAAGTGCTGGGTGATTTAAAATATAACTGTACCTTGGACTTCCCTGGACGATATTATAATATATTTCTAACACACTAGAAAGACCATTTTAGACATATAAGGATGGTCTTAGACCGTTTACGTGATAACCACTTAACGGTAAAGGCCGAAAAAGTAACATTTTGCTTACAAGAAATTAAATTTTTGGGACATTTAATTGGTGAAGACCAGCTGAAGATAGATCCAGATAGAACTATTGCTTTGCAGGAATGTCCGAGGCCTAAAGACAAAAAGGGTTGTCGCCAGGTTTATAGGTATGGGCTAAGCTATTTTGCTATTTTTATACCGAAATATGCGGAGATTGCTGGTCCCTTTAAATGATCTGAGGAAATAAGTCTGTCGCGTTCGTGCGGAATAAGAGGGCGGAAGAAGCGTTCCAGAAATTAAAAAAGGCTGTAAGCAATCCTCCGGTATTAGCAATTCCTGACTACAAAACAAGCCTTTTGTATTTCATTGTGACGCCAGCGATAAAAGCCTTGGGTAGTGTGTTTGTTACAGAAAGACAGTGAAGGGAATTTTAAATCAGTGGGCTTATAATTCTAGAAAATTCACTGAAAGGAGGAGTGAGGGCTTAGCACATATCAGAAAGAAACTTTAAGTGTGGTGTGCAGTTTAAATAATTTAAAGAAGGTTTTTGGAAAATACAAAAATTCGGACTTAGTTGACTGTTTAATTCGGCTTTAGCTTGGTTCCTGTCTACATTTCAAGAAATTTAATAAGATTGGCTGGCGATGGGCAGAAGTTATTTTATCTATGACGTTTAATATCCAACGGCATTAGCGGTGAGGGCGACAATAAAGTGGCTGATTTCTAATGTAGGATATTCAGTAATGGCGAAGAGGGTGATGGAGGAGGTGCTACAGGTGTTAGAAAAATAGGTAGAGGGACTAAATCAAACAATGAACCGAGTGGTAACAAAGGAGGGGTAAAATTATGATCTATCAGTTGTGGTGAGGTTTTTTTTTAGTGTTATTAGAAAATAATAGAATAAAATGTAACACTTTAATTAGTACTCCTTGTGTTACATTTTAAAAGACATACTGGAGCATCAAAAACAAGATGATTTTTGTTAGGGAAGTGTGGAGAGACATAAAAGAAGGGCGTAAATCAGTATGTTATTTTGTTAAAAAGGGAGTTGTCATGTACAGAAAATAACTTGAAGGGAGAGGAAAAAAATTCGGTTACCTAAACAATTTTTTGAAGCCGTTATTTCAATATCACCACACACTTTGTGGGAAGTGGGGTGTCATTCAGGAGTTAATAGGATCTTAAAAAAAAATATGTGCTAATTTTTATCACATGAGCTACAGGAGTTCGTCAAGAAAGAAATTGGGGAAAAAGTGTGAAACCTGTCTTGCTAGCAACGGCAAGTGTACCAACGACCGGAAATGCCACTCCACTCAAATACTTCAAAACCGAATATTTGAGAAGATCTAACATCGATGGCTATGGACCACTTCCTAAGACGGAACGAAAAAGAGGGAATATCAATATATACTGATAGCTGTAGAAGTTATGAGTAAAATTCGCTTGGTTCCTTCCACTGCGGGAAATGGACCTCAGGTAATGTTTTAAGATGCCTTAGAAAATGGTATTTTTAATAATTTCTCATTACCTTGAATGTATAGTGGAGTGACAACGCTACTTGTTTCACTTAGTGAAGAATACAAAGGGTTATTTTTAAAAAGGGGGAGTGTCGACTCAAGAATTATAATTCCGTATTCACCTCAAGGGAATAAGAGTGGAAAGCATACTTGAGGAAATTTAAATCAAGTATTAATTGGTTATTATTCTGAAAATAAAATGAGGATGGGGCTAAAGATTTGGGGAAAAAGATTCAGTTATCACTTAAAATTGTACATTTAATTGAAAGTGTGAAATCGACCCGAGTTTGCGAACTGATTGTTTAATTATAAACCCAAAGTAATAGTTTTTAAGTTTGAGGTGGAATCTGAAGGACTTAATAGACTAAATGAATGTAAGGAGGGGAAAGAAATAAAAAATAAATTAAATCAGTTGTCAGTCAAAAATTTTGTAAGCAACAATGTTTGAAAAATCAGAAACTAAGTAAATTATGGTAAACAATGTTAGGATTTAAGAAGGGTGATATTGTTGTATTGTAAAGATTAAATTTTCAGAGAAAGAAGTCTCGGATGCCAATTTAGCGATGGACCCTAACAAAGTTATTGCGCCATAAGTTTTCAGATGTCAGTTTTGTGGTGCATAGATCTGAGAGATGCAAATAATATACTAAGCGAGTTCCACCAGCATGAACATGAGGAGCTGGTAAAAACAATGAGTGAGTAAAATGAAGTATCGGGTGTTAGAAAGTGTATGGTGTAAATTTCAGGGTAGGACATGGGAAACTGTTGGAGTCTTTAATAACATTGTAAACTTGTACTAATTAATGAATATGTGATAATGTGTGGAATTTTATAAAACAAACCAATTAGTTATAGATATATACTTAATGTTTTATGAAAATCAGACATTACAAATGTTACCATATATGAGTGAAAGTACAATGAGACATAGTGTTTTATTTTCAACGCATACAGACACACTATATTATTATTTGGGTGAATGTGAGTCCTAATCCTAAACCTGATTGTGAATAAAACCAATTTGGATGGAGAAAAAATAATCTGTAAAATTGTTGGTTGGAAATCCCATGGTTAGTTGGTCTTATAAACATGAAATGTTCCGAACAAACCCTGGAGGTAAATAAGTTTGTAGCATCAGTGGAAAGTGAGAAAGTTACAAACATTGAATATTACCCCTCATTATAAGCACACTAAACTAAGATTAAAAAAATAATTAGTAAGAAAATGGATACAGGCTTATATATTAATTTGTTTTAACCTGGATTGGTTATCCATAATAACTTAACAAGTAACTAGCACTGAGTAAAATTAAAATAAAAAAGAAATTTATACTTGTATTAATTTGCATGACACAATGAATTACCAAAATTTTTAAAGAAAAGAACAGTTAATTTTTAACAGCACTGCACTGGAGCAGTTAAAAGATGAGAAAGAGATGATCTGTGTAGAAAAGCTCCTTATGGTTAAAGATTTGTTCTGTGGATTGATGTGAAGTTGTTTCACTCTGATAAAATTAATTTTGCGTTTAAAGAAATAAAATTAAACGTTTAAGGGCGGGTATACAAAGAATTCTACTGGAGTGAATAAAAAGGGGACATTTATAATGTTTAAACTTAACCTTTACAGATATACTTATTCAAAAGGGTTCTAAATAAATGTTTACATATTTAGAACCGAATTGCTGAGAGAGCGAGACAAATGTCAACCGAATCAGAGGTGAACGGAAAGTCAATTTGGTTATGTACGAGGTTGCAGAGAGAAATGGAGCGACCGATGGCCAGGAGCTTGTATGACCCGATCCGTTAAACCGTCCCAAAGCTGTCTCGTAAGCGACTGTCGATTATCAGTAGGGGCATCGCAAACAAAGGTACCGAGATAAGATGTGATTAACCTGCTCTCGATCAATAACCAGGACCGTGTATTAGTCTAAACGAACTTTCCACATCTGGATTGTCCTTCGGAGAAATTAGTTTAGTTTGTAGATTAATTACTTAACATTTAAATTAATGAAATTATGTAAAAATAATGAATCTATTGTATATTTTTGCTTAAAATGTATTTCAAAAATTAATCAGATTGTTTATTCTGTACTGACGTAATATTTTATTGAGTTGTTGAAACTAAAGTTGTAATAATTAAATAGAATTACTTCTAAAGATCTTTTAAAATTTTGGAGATTTAAATGATAATAAAGTTATAAAACATCATTGTTATTTTTGCAATCATTTGTTATATATATAATTAGATTCATTGTATTTAGTCTTTAAATTCATTTTAAAATTAATCAATTGATTATATACACTGCACTAAGTAATCTTTATTAGAATGTGTAAAAAGTAAACTTGTTATTAATTTAAGATAAGAATGATTAAGTTATTTAAGGATTTTTTTAAACTTTTGACTTAATGATAATAAATTACCAAAATATGTTATTATACTTTTATGTACCTTTAAGGTACCAAAACAAACTTGGAGGAATTAAGAGTTTTAAAAATTTCAAAGTATTTGTAACAATAAATAATATTTTAGTAGTCTTAATTGATGTTAAGAAAAGTGACATAGTAATACTTTATATTTTAACTATCTCATTAATCAATTCTTAGTGTTTTGTTTACAATTTTAAACTTTGTTTGTTAAACATATTGTTATCATCAGTTTTGGACTTAACCAAACATTAAAAATTAGTAAATATTTGAAATTTTTTTATACATTTTTTAGTAGCTGAGTCTGTTAGGTAATCAAGATTATGAGATGATTCTTTCAAAATATTGATTGATTTTGATGTAAGTGTAATTTAAGAATTCAAACAGAAATAAATTAATTGTGTTTATCAATAGAATAATGTTTAAAGCGAAGGTAACTTAATGTTTCTTAAACTGTAACCTTAATTAGATGATGTACTAAATTTAAATTATATCTCCCAACTTAAATTGAATTTAAACCTTGTTTTTTTATTGTAGGGTGATTAGGTGTAAAGCATAAGTAGATAGGGGGTAATTAGTAAGTAAACATATTGAATGTATTGAAAGTAAACCATTGTAGTGAGTAATCTAGGATTTTAATCTGCCTTGTTTAAATGATATTTAAGGTTGAAAACTTTGTAAGGTGAGAATGTTCTGTATAAAAAAAACAAATTTTTTTTGAATTTCCTAGGTAAAAAGGGGTAGGTGAGGTCCTAAAGCCTCTTTGCTAAATTAGATGTTAGTAGTTTGTCTTCATTTTTAATAAAGCCCCTTGCTAATTGATGTTAGTAGTCTTGTCCTCATTATTACTAAAGCCTCTTGCTAATTGATGTTGAGTAGTAGTTTGTCCTCATTATTAATAAAGCCCCTTGCTAATTGATGTTAGTAGTTTGCCCGTATTATTACTAGAAGCCTTGCTTCTAGCATTGAAGGTAGGGAGGATATAGGATGCTTCCTATATTATTGAATTATTTATAGGAATTTTTATTTTTAATTAAGAGAATTGTAAACTTATATAATAGTTGAATTGTAAGATTGTGAGCCTTCCAGCAGTGCTGAAATTTCTTGTCAATTCGGGATTGAGGAATGCTAGAAGCTTCCTTTTGTATGTAGGTATTGAGCACAAGGTTACATGTCTGGGTTGGATAGGTACCATTCAACTCAGACATTGTGTTGCTCAATTTTGATTGGCCAATGTTAGCTTGATTAGATGGTGGGAGGGACTTCTAGATCCTTCCGGTGGCTTCAACCACGTTTTCAAGGAGATTCTTTGCTGTGTGCTCAGAGAGTGTAGACGTATTAAGGTTTAGCCTACTCTTGCCGTTTTGATTTTTCGTGGAAGAAGGAGTTGAGTTTGTTGAGTTGTAAGATTAAAATTTATTTTCAAAATTTAAAGTCTCAAGTTTGAATTAATTAATCTATAATAGTCATTTTAGTTACTTGGAGAAGTCTTCAGCAGATGAGCGAGGTACTGTGAAAGTTAGAATTTAATATTGAAATAGAAAATTACTTGATGATCTTTTCCTGTTCAATTTGGTTTAATCAGGAATAATCTACTGCAAAAGAAAATTTAATTTAATCTTCTGAGATTCTATATATATTTTAACAAGTTCCTAAATTTAACATTCAAAGCCAAGCGGATAATTCTAGATAATTCAATAATTTGTAAATTGGAAATTTACAGAAAATAAGTAGTTTGAACATTGATACAATTTTGACTTTAACAGGTTGGACAATGTCTTTGTTCATAAATTAAATATTAATATTATCTTAATTTGTTTGATTTTTATTTTGAGAAGAAGTCGTATTTATTATTATTGTTGTATTTTATATTATACAACAGAAGATTACTGTTTTAATTTTGAAGGTTTAATGGAAGATTTTTATTTTGAGTTTGTGTTGTGAAACATATAGCACTGTGATGAACTTGAAGGACACAATATATTGAATGATTTGATTGCATTGGTTAGTTTTTAAGAGCTGGACTTGTGAACTTTTGATATGGGTTTATAAAACATGAAATAATTGAGAGAATAAATTACTAAGTAATAAAAGGATAGCTTGGCGTTGCTGTTATTATTGATTTTTAAATTTTAATTAAAATGTACTATTATTGGGGGGGGGGGGGGGGGGGGGGGGGGGGGGGGGGGTATTTTAATGACTGAGTTTTAATTATTGAATTCCATTGGAACTTGTTGCATTCTTAAAATAAAGGGTGTTATTAGTTCAGAACCACAATTAATCCGCCTCTTATACTAAAACAAAAATACGTTGTGATTTTGTTTATAGAAGATAACCTATACTATACCCACACGTTACATAGTATGATAAATAAATAGCAAGAGGGCAACGTTTAAAGATGGTATCTGATCGGAAAACGCTTTTCCTGGCACCTTCCTGCCCCTACCCTGGAGCCCTGGACAATCCTAAGTGGCCCCTCTTCTGTGTGAATTAATCAGTTTTCTATAAAAAGCGAAGCTGGGCAACTTAAACCCCAGAAACCTTTAACTAAAGAATAGTAGTTTTTTACGTCTTACATTTTCTCTATATAACTAGTCTTTTTCCTATTTTTTCCATAAAATCTTAAAAATGCAAGATTGAGCATTTGAGTCCGATACTAATGTGCAAATTAAAACATTCCATGTGTCTTTGGAATTCATGAACGATGCAAGTGGAATATTCGTTATAGAAGCTTCGTTTTGAGGGAAAGTCTGTATGCGAGGTAAGTAAAGTAAACACAAACATCAACTTGGAATAATTTAATAGAACAGAGAAGAACTTACACGATGTTAAAACGCTCTTGCTTCCTATTTCCTTCACTTGTTTCTGTTTTCATCCCTCCTTTTTAAATTTTGTGAAGGTTTGAATCGTTTGCGTTTTTCATTTTATAACATGTCAATTAATTTTTACCTAGTCCAATTATGTTCCGCGTTCCACTGGAAGTTTTTTACATATTTCAATACTCCTTTCAAGTCTTCCATAATTATTATTTTATCGTATCCACTACCTCCTTAGTTTTTATAATTCTCACCTAATCAATGCATCATTATGGTCACTATAACTGGGAACATAATAGCTGTTTAAGTACTGACTCCGTTTACAAAATACTTACTAGAAGGATACATTGTGGAGTCGATTGGAGCAGTGCAATAATGTTTAAATTATCTTCTAATGATGATCAAAAATTCGGCTTTTTGATAAATACTTATTATGGTATGGAAACGGAAAAGATTCCTACTTTTAATGTACAAGCTTCCTACAGGGGAAATGTAGTTGATAAATTCTGTTTACTTACACTAAGAGTATTTTTTCTTAAGAAAAAAGAAGAAAAATACTTCTTAGTGTGAGTCCTGAAAACGATTTAGGAAATAACCTTATTGACTGAAAATATCCTTCTACAGACCTAAACAAAGCAATGAAGAGAATCAGCTGGTTGAAGTTAGGATCTTAATCAGCCTGAACGAAAAATGGTGAAGTTGACAAACCATCTACTACAACACAATGTCAAGACTGCAAAAATTCGCCCGCCATAGAGTATATACGTTTACTACGTTTATTTACGTCCGAACAAACTATCCAAGCCTTGCGTAATATAGCTCAAATTTACCGCATTATGGATAATTTTTAAAGCCAGTATAAAGGATTTTCGGAGCGTCCGAGGTTTTGGCCTAAAACAGCAAATACGATCCGTTAATGTCGGAAGACGTCCTCGAGGTTATTGGGCGCCAAATACAACGATGTCCGTATATTTCGGACGTCGGAGTGCCAAAGGGTTAAGAAGTAGTATTTTTCTGTTTTAATGGTTGTGTTTTTGGTCTTCGTTCCCACTGGTGGACAAGTTTTAAATGTAATTATTACTTCCCATATTGACTTTTTCCATTGCTTTAAGTTGTTAATGAGAGGTTTATTTCTAAGCAGGTCTGGGGTCCTTGGTCTACTATCTTCTGAGTCTGCTAATCTGCTGCCGTTTCCTTCCTCGAAGATCGTTTTTCATTACACAAGCCTTTTGTTTCCGTCTTATATCAATTGTCTTACTACATTTGCCTAAACAAACATAACCATGTGATTCTGAGGTGTTCACATCTGTAGGATACTATGGATGAGGCTTCAACCAGAGGTTACCCATTGTAAAGAATGGAAAAAACTAACTTGCAGCTCGTGTTAATCCTGTACTTAAAACGATGTGATTGATGAAACATCCAAATTTATTCACCTTGTTGTAAAACCATTTCTGAGTATGATTGTATGTAATTTTTTCCAGAAAGAATTAACACAATATGTATGATTCCTCAAAATAAAAGTGTGTGTTCTGTATCACCCTTCACCAGTAAATTTATAACAGGAGGCGTGTAACAAAACTTTATACAACCAAAACATTAACTCAAATCAATGGTTAGAACGTGATGTGACACCGCCACTTAGGTGTTATTTCAAGACACTGATCGATTAATTGCCTAAAAATGAATGTTACTTTTACATTAATTTGTTGGTAATTTCCCAACTAAAAGCTTTATTAAAAATTAAGCTTTTCGGTTTTATTATATACTTTAGTCTTTTGGAGAAAACAGGAAAACCCGTCTTTTGGTTATCAGTTTTCGAAACCTATTAGAGATATGGCAAAACGTAATAAGTAAAGGTTGTTAAAAGACTTTTATTTGAAGGTATCATACCGTTTGGATTTGAATTATTTTTTAGTTCAATCCAAGTTTTTGATTTTTCATTAATTTTTGGAGTTATACGGTTCTTTTAACAAAATATAAGGGTTATTTTTAATAAACCTTATCTTGTGGGGTATAGGCTTAAAAGATACTAGACCAGTAAATTAAACTGAACCGAATTATAACAGAAAACGAAACTTCTAATTTAGAAATGGGCAAAATAGAAAACATCATCGAATTTTGAATGTGGTTTGTCCGCTATTTTTGTGAAAGTGATGACGATTTATAAAACCTGGTACGAAATGTTTAAATTGTTTGGGAATTTAAAACATGCTTTAAAAATGGATGTAACCAATTTCACCTACATGAACAGTAAATGTCGTTTTCATTTAACTAAAGCTTCTTGCATTTAAATTTATTGTTCTTTCTCTCAATTACATTTGCTACCACCAATTTTTGGTGCGACCTATTTATTAGGCTATTTAAAACGAGTATACAGTATTTTAGATTTGTGCTTCTAGATCACATACTGTAAATAGCCTCTCCTTACTATAAAATACGTGGAACGTTGTACTCTGGAAATACGCTGTACAGGTACATAATATTTTCGGAAAAAAAATCTCATTGTTAAATACTATACTAAAAATTTAGTAGTAGAATAACAACCGGCCAGAGTAGATATACAGGGTGGCTTCTTCAAATGGGAATATACAACTATGGTTTTCATATATAACCATTTGGTATTTTAACGATTATATCAATGTGTATAAAATAGTTTTTTTAAATAAATAGTTGTTATGGCCTACACTTAAGCATTGATTATAACTGAATGTTTCTTACGTATGGGAAACCTTTTTAAATAATATACGTTTATTATAACTATGTTTATACAATACAAAATTTTATCTTCACTTTTATTTCATTTTTAAACTTTAAAAAAATGCTAGTAACATTTGAACTACACGATGCTTTCTCCTGCCAGCTGACGTCTAAGAGGAGGTGCGGAGGGCGGAGGGCTTTACACAAGTGTCCCTTTAGCGGTGAATTTATGGAACATGACAATCGTATGGTCTATAATAAAGATGTATTATATTCTATTCCACTCTTCTCCCTAAAAGTATATTGTAAAAAAAGATAGGGTAAGGAACTCGTATGTCAATAATTTTAAGAAGGTTAGACAACCCAAAACATTTTAATATTAAACGTTTAGAAAAAAACTAATAAAAACGTATGATCTGAAAAATTGCGTAAGGTATTGCCAAATTTTAATACACATTTTTATCAGAGGCATTTTTTATATGGCTTTATGTTTTGAAAACACGAAACTAAAATTAATTTAAAAAGATTTCACCTTTAAAATTATTATACCAATTTGTTTTTATCGAAATGTTAACCAATGAGTATCCCAAGTGCAAGCCAAATTTCAGATACGCATGATTTAGGAGTTTTCCTGATGGAACAATGTAATTATGGAAGAGAAAGATTAACTTCGGAAAATGAAGGATGAATAAAGAAAAACCATACTAAATAATAATGCATTCAAGGTATTCCCAAAATGCATTGTACTTGCATTTTTATTTATGCATTTGTGGTGTGTTTTTTAAAAAAGGGCCTCGTTTTCTCAAACTTTGAACTCCAAAACTAATATCAATAACCTACATGCATCACAAAAAAGTACAAAATTACCTACAATCATTGAGAGCATTTTCCACGGTAATAGCGAGAAATAAAACCAATAATCGCCAAGGATCTATCCAATGAATTTTTTTTAGTTAAGTTGTACATCTTAACCCTGTTACAATATTTAAATCCCCACAGTAAATTTCGTCTGGTTATGCTATGCTAGTGTTGCTTAAATTATCTTAAATTTTTATTATTTTCTTAAACTTCTTGGCTTCTAGTATGGTTATGTTTTCCGAGCCAATATATACCGGTTGTGTTTTTTAAAGTTGATCCAATAGCTAACTTTTTAATTACAAGACTTAGCACCACACTTTAAATTTGCTCAATTTTAAGTTTTCACTCAGGAATACACATTCCAAATTTATTTTTTAATATGGGCCGCCATTTTCCAATATGGTGGCAAACTTTAAAATCTGTTATGTATTTTATGTTGTCTTTTAGATTCTACTCTTAAAAAATAAAACATTTTTGTAATTGAGAGTTTTTCCAATCTTCTCTAAATGGTTCAGAAAGCTACTTGGACTTGGAAGTTTTCATCATCAGTTGCATGAATACTTAAAGCACGTTTTAATAAATCGTTAGTTTTATGTGTTTTTTTTAGTTGGTTTTGTTATGTGTTTTGATATTAGACATATTTATTACGCTGAGCATTAATCATTTTGCTTTGATATTCATTGTAACTCTTTCGACTAAACAATTTGGTAAAAAAATTTGAGATAAAAAAAGATTTTTAGAAGCAGCAGTGACTTAGATAGGATCGCAGTTCAAACAAACATCATTTCAAATAATACATACTTTATTGAAACACATTTAAAAATTATCTAAATATTATTATTGTAAATAGCAATACCAAAACAAAGTACCAGTTCTAATAAGCTTAGTAAACTTTTAGCAAGTTTCAAATGCAAATGTTTGAAGTGCCAGCCCTTCTGCGCTCAATGAAACTTCTGAGTCGTTGTTACATGCACTCTTTGTACCCAGATTAAAACGTCTTAAGCCAATTTGAGCTGCACTCGTTGCGAATCCTTTCTCGCATGTCTTCATGAGCTGTAAGGGGGCGATGAAACCACCTTATCCTTATATGGTTCACCACAAAAAAATTCAAAGGAGAGAAAAGGTCAGGTGATAGAGCCACGCTACTGACTGGCCCACCTCTACCTATCCATCGCTCTTGAAATCTCTCACTCACCGCATTTCGGGCAGCTTGAGCGTTTAATGCGGAGGGGCGCCATCTTGCTAATACCAACATGGTGTTCAGGGTTAGAATTAGGATCATCATCCAGTTAGGACAGGGAGAGTATTGTCTGATAAATTCAGCATACTGCGTGACCGGTTGAGGTTATTCTATCAATTAAAGTGGGGACCAATAATCTTACTGGCCACACCACACGTAAAGCGAACCATCGGCCTCTGATTATCTGCGAGTGCGCAATCCAGTGAAGATTTAAGTAGCAGACTCAATAGTGCAATGTGAGTGTGCCTGTTTATTCCTCATCCCAGTACTCACAAATGTCGCCTCATCTGAGAAGAGAACCATTCCTAAAAACATGGGATGTATTTTCAACTTCCAAGTAGCAACCAATTGCACAATTCGCAACCTAGCCGAGAAAGTCGGCATCCAATAACTCTTGATGTAACTACCACATTTTAAAAGGATGAAATGTATGCCGTTTATCAATCATGTTTACCAATGGAAGGTTCTTGGAACTTACTCCTAATCCATTACTTATTTCACACTAGTTGAAGATATGTGGAAAGTCATACACTGATGATATAAAACATCAATTTTCAGCTTCTTCTTTTTGTAACTTCGTCCTTTGCGCAGTTGACGTTTTCGAGCGAGCCAAACGAGTCCTGATAGATCGGGCTTTGTTTTTCAAGACGAGCAAAACGCACTACACATGATGAATGTGGTCTATCAGGATACCTTCCAGTAATACAAACTTGCAGCATCCGCGTTTAGTTCTCCATGTTAACACTCATCAAATATTAACAACACACCCAGCCTTTTCATACGAACGCCATTACTTTCAAGGAAACAGCGGCCCTGAGTTGAATTTGATTTAGATAATTGACAGTTGGATAGTGACAAAATGCAACAATTAGATTTGTAAAACAATGGTTGCCAACCCAAATTACAATAGTGGAACTAAAATACTCTGAGTCATATTTGTCAAACCATTAGAGATATTGAGAAAAAAACTCTCAATTATAAAAATGTTTTGCTTGTTTAGAGTAGAATCTAAAAAACCAACATAAAATACAGGGTGTTCCATAAAAGATTTATAAAGTTTGGCCACCATATTGGGAATAATAGCGGCCATCTTCAAGTAAAATAATTGAAGGTGTGCGTGTAATTCGTTGCTGAGTTAAAAACTTAAAATTGAGCAAGTTCCAAATTTAAAGTGTGGTGCTAAGTCCCTTGTAAATTAAAAGGTTAGCTATTGGATCACTTTAAAAAAACTCACCCGGTATATTCCTTCATCTAGGTAGTAGGTCAGATTTATATTACTGTAATTGAAAAATGAAATTTATCAAGTTACAGTGATTATACGCCCCACATGTAAATTTAATTGGTTTGTACAATACTAAGAAATTGTTTTTTATATTGTGTTATAAAACTGGTGTGCCAGATTTTTATTAGTGTTAACGTGGGGCGAGTGCAGAAAAAAATGCCAGCCATTAGGGAAGGGTTAGTGTGATCAGCAATAGCCATTAGTTTGAAATGAATGGGTCCATTAAAGTATATTGGACGAGCTTCCGGTGTACTCTGGCAGAAAGAGACACCTTAGTTTTGTTGGTAATGAATAAACACGGGAAAGTGTTCTCCGTTACAGCTTATCACATAACGTAAAGACAACAGTAACAGTAAATAAGATCACAACAATTTCCGCTACATAATGGGCAGATCCTTTAAGTTTAATTTTTATCAATTCCACGAAATTAGTGCTAAATATTTATATATAAAGTTGACCTAACTATGCTAAATCGTTAATTGTGTTTGGTTTCAACAATATTTTCTGTAATTAAAAAAATTAGTTTGTAACAAAATACGCATTATGTAAATTACCTGTTTCATAAATTGTAGATACAGTACTCTCGTAGAAATTGGGTTATTAGAAAAATGGTAGATAATTATGACAATTATGTCTGATTGCTGGTATAGTCTGAATTTGGCGGACTGTTTTACACTTCCAAACGTAAAACATACGTGGCCAAAATTCTTCAAGTAGACACACCTTTATATGAGCAATACAAGAATACGTAAAAGTATATAACCATCGCCCGTATTCATTCAACTGTTTTGTTCCAAAAACATTATTCATCTTTGTAAAACCTTGGACGTGCCACATAACACATACGTGGCACTAAAGAGTTCATGTAGACACAACACCTTTATTTTGAAACATGCAAGACTATAACGCTAAAGCATAACAACTGACACAACAAAACATACGTGGCATAATTTTAGAAATATACACAACCATTAATTAAACAGAACAAGACCAAGTAAAGGCATAAAGCCAATCGTGTCGCCTTCATTTAAACAGTTTTGTTTTATACAACCAATAATCTCCTAAGTAAAACCGGTCAGGTGCCACAAAAAACACACCAATAGAAATGGTTTGCACAATTTTAGAAATAGACACACCAGTATTTAAACAGAAAAAAACCACGTAAAAGGCATAAAAACCCATCGCTCTACGGCATTCATCAAACAGTTTTTTGTTCCACAACCATTAATCTCTTTTTGTAAAACGTCAGGTGACACACAAAACATAATGTGCAAAATTTTAGAAATAGACACTCCATTATTTAAACAGAAAAAGTCTAAGTAAAAGCATAAAATCGCATCGCTCCGCATTCATCAAACAGTTTTTTGTTCCACAACCATTATTCCTCTTTTGTAAAACGGCCAAGGTGACACACAAAACATATGTGACAAAATTTAAGAAATAGACACTCCATTATTTAAACAGAAAAAGTTCTAAGTAAAAAGCATAAAAACCATCGCTCGCATTCATCAAACAGTTTTGTTCCACAACCATTAATCTCTTTTGTAAAACGCTCAGTTGACAACACAAAAGCATATGTGCAACATTTTAGAAATAGACCAACACCATTATTTAAACCGAGAGAAAAGTCTTAAGTAAAAGCATAAAAACCCAATCGCTCGCATTCATCAAACAGTTTTGTTCCACAAACCAGTAATCTCTTTTGTAAAACGTCAGGTGACACAACAAAACATATGTGGCAAAATATTATGAATAGACCACTCCATTATTTTAAACAGAATAAATCTAAGTAAAAGCATAAAAACCATCGCTTCGCATTCATCAAACAGTTTTTTTGTTCCACATACCATTAATCTCTTTTGTAAAACGTCAGGTGATCACACAAAACATATGTGGCAAAATTTTAGAAATAGACACTCCCATTCTTTAAACAGAATAAATCTAAGTAAAAGCATAAAAATACCATCGCTCGCATTCATCAAACAGTTTTGTTCCACAACCATTAATCTCTTTTGTTAAAACTTCAGGTGACACACAAAAACATATGTGCAAAAATTTAGAAATAGACACCTTTCCATTATTGGAACAGAAAAAGTCTGAAGTAAAAGCATAAAATCCATCCGCTCGCATTCATCAAACAGTTTTTTGTTTCCACAACCATTAATCTCCTTTGTAAAACGTCAGGTGACACACAAAACATATGTGCAAAATTTTAGAAATAGACACTCCATTATTTAAACAGAAAAAGATCTAAGTAAAAGCATAAAAAACCATCGCTCGCATTCAACCAAACAGTTTTGTTCCACAACACCATTTAATCTCTTTTGTAAAACGTCAGGTGACACACAAAACATATGTGGCCCAAAATTTTAGAAAATAGACACTCCATTAATTTAAACAGAATAAATTCTAAGTAAACAACTATAAAAACCATCGCGTCGCATTCATCCCAACCGTTTTGTTCCACAACCATTAAATCTCTTTTGTAAAACGTCAGGCTGGACACACAAAACATATGTGCAAAATTTTTAGAAATAGACACTCCATTATTTGAACCGAAAAAGTCTAAGTAAAAGCCTAAAAACCATCGCTCGCATTCATTAAACAGTTTTGTTCCACAACCATTAATCTCTTTTGTAAAACGTCAGGTGACACACAAAACATATGTGGCAAAATTTTAGAAATAGACACTCCATTATTTAAACAGAAAAAGTCTAAGTAAAAGCATAAAAACCATCGCTCGCATTCATCAAACAGTTTTGTTCCACAACCATTATTCTCTTTTGTAAAACGTCAGGTGACACACACAAAACATATGTGACAAAATTTTAGAAATAGACACTCCATTATTTAAACAGAAAAAGTCTAAGTAAAAGCATAAAAACCATCGCTCGCATTCATCAAACAGTTTTGTTCCACAACCATTAATCTCTTTTGTAAAACGTCAGGTGACACACAAAACATATGTGCAAAATTTTAGAAATAGACACTCCATTATTTAAACAGAAAAAGTCTTAAGTAAAAGCATAAAAACCATCGCTCGCATTCATCAAACAGTTTTGTTCCACAACCATTAATCTCTTTTGTAAAACGTCAGGTGACACACAAAACATATGTGGCAAAATTTTATAAATAGACACTCCATTATTTAAACAGAATAAATCTAAGTAAAAGCATAAAAACCATCGCTCGCATTCATCAAACAGTTTTGTTCCACAACCATTAATCTCTTTTGTAAAACGTCAGGTGACACACAAAACATATGTGGCAAAATTTTAGAAATAGACACTCCATTATTTAAACAGAATAAATCTAAGTAAAAGCATAAAAACCATCGCTCGCATTCATCAAACAGTTTTGTTCCACAACCATTAATCTCTTTTGTAAAACGTCAGGTGACACACAAAACATATGTGCAAAATTTTAGAAATAGACACTCCATTATTTGAACAGAAAAAGTCTAAGTAAAAGCATAAAAACCATCGCTCGCATTCATCAAACAGTTTTGTTCCACAACCATTAATCTCTTTTGTAAAACGTCAGGTGACACACAAAACATATGTGGCACAATTTTAGAAATAGACACTCCATTATTTAAACAGAAAAAGGCTAAGTTAAAGCATAAAAACCATCGCTCGCATTCATCAAACAGTTTTGTTCCACAACCATTAATCTGCTTTGTGAAACGTCAGGTGACACATAATATTATGATGACGATGAATGATTACTCCACCATCCTACCGCAACAAATGTTTATCTTTGCATGTTTATCTGTACGAGATGTTTTCAAAAAGAGGTTATCAGGTTTTGAACAAAATAGTAAGTTGTTTATATTGTCGGTAAATAAAATTTCTGATCTGATAATTGTTCTAAAGTTTAAAGGTAATTATATATATATATATATATATATATATATATATATTCTTTCGGACAAAAAACTGGACTTCAAACGGGATGATAACAGAAGTTTAACAAATTAAAAACGTCACTCTTTTGTAAAACGTCAGGTGACACACAAAACATATGTGGCAAAATTTTAGAAATAGACACTCCATTATTTAAACAGAAAAAGTCTAAGTAAAAGCATAAAAACCATCGCTCGCATTCATCAAACAGTTTTGTTCCACAACCATTAATCTCCTTTGTAAAACGTCAGGTGCCACAAAACATACCTTGCACAATTTTAGAAATAGACACACCAGTATTTAAAAAAAAAAAAAACCAAGTAAAGGCATAAAAAACCATCGCTCGCATTCATCAAACAGTTTTGTTCCACAACCATTAATCTCTTTTGTAAAACGTCAGGTGACACACAAAACATATGTGGCACAATTTTAGAAATATACACTCCATTATTTTAACAGAAAAAGGCTAAGTGAAAGCATAAAAAACCATCGCTCGCATTCATCAAACAGTTTTGTTCCACAACCATTAATCTGCTTTGTGAA
>NW_025785118.1:0-26431 GCF_021130785.1 Homalodisca vitripennis | reverse complement strand
CCCCCAAACCCCCGTCTCCTAAATTATTCTCAACAAATTTCTCATTCTATTGGGAAATATGATTTATAAAATGCCTGTGATACAATGTTACAATCACTTATAATAAATATTACCTACATGCATTATAAACAGTTGGCAGACTCAATCTTGGTTTTTATTGACTAGTATTACCGAAAGCTTACTAACAATTAACATGTTACCATACAATTGTTAAGGGTAAGGGAAAATTTTGGGTGCTTTGGCAAAATTAATACATTATGGCACATCAAACTGCATCACACAATTACAGCAGAACTAAATAAACAATTTACTGGAACATTTCCAAATGATTCCATTTTTAAGTTCTTGTTGTTGTTGCTTCTCTTAGGATTAGAAGCCTGAGATAATTGCACCTAGTCCTATAAGGACCTTTTGTGGTGCTTCCTAAATGGCCATGGATATTCTGGACCACTGGGTAAATGTTAGGGAGCAGGAGCCGCCTCCTATCCGAGGATCTCTGTGAAAGAACTTTTTATGGGCTGCTAATCTCTAGTCTATCTCCCCATCAGTTGAAAGTTTTGTTGAGGCTAAGGCAATAACCTTTGACACTTCAAGGAACGAACCCTACCAAGTCCAACAGTCATCTCCATGCAGTAGACTCAGACTCTATTGAATTTTCCCCTTTGCACCACCAGAATCTCAACAATTTGGGTGCCGCTCCTGGGTTGACATCCATTAGGGTGCCAAGATTTCTAATGGGAAACATTGGTTTGTTGACTATAGCCAATGTTATCGTTCAACTGGTAGGCTATAAACCCAGCCAGAAGTGATCCTATTGAATGGTGTACCATTCTTTCAGTTATTAAGCGATTGACACACTAACGTGTAATAAACAATGTAAAATAAATACCGGTTTAACACTAAAACTGCGACATATCCTGATACTTATCCTTAAAAATATTTTTTTAATATTAGAATAAATTAGTGCAATAAATGAATAATATGGAAATTCACAGTTTTAATGAACGATGCAATTCTTGTATCTACGTTTATAGAATCTGCCAGGTGCCCTACATCCATTCTGAAATGACATTCACCTCATTGGTTAATAGGTTTTATGTTAGTGAATTAAATTTATCTTCTTATGATGTACAGCACTACTATGTTTTACGATATTTACCATATATTTCAGAATCAGGGGAATTTGAAACCATGGACTGAACAAGCATATCAGTGATCGTTGCGTCTACCACAAACTCCTGGAGGTCCTATGCTTGTTCGACGAGTGAGGGTGGCAGGGGGGTGGGCAACATACCTTCACATATGGCAGTGGTACATAGGTAGTAATTGGAAACTGGTTTCGAGGATCATTCCACTGGGTGGCCGGGGCGGTTGATTGGAGGGCTCCATAGATTGAGACTCGCTATGTAGTCAGACCCCTAAAACAATCCAATATACCTGACCATTACAAACCTAGTATTAACCCTTTGGCGGTCGGTCGTCGACTACAGGTCGCGCCGCGGCAGTTTCGCTGAACGCTTCGGCATGGTCGACAATAGAGTTCGACCGGGATAATGGTCCACTGCTTGTCCATTTTGTCCATTTCTAACCTATTGCTGTTCGGTATTTCTAAGTATATTTGGGTACTAGTTGGACTTCTATTTTTGGTTACGATTGAATTGCTCCTACCGGTCGATCTTTTTATTCTAGTCACGATATAGGAGGTCATTGGAAGTGATTAAATTAGAAATGACTGATGACCGCATGGAACCGGATAAGGCCATTCTATCTCTCAGAGACCCAATCAATACAACTGACGTCCTGCCCAACTTGCGGCCGTGTTTACAAATATGGCTGGTCCAGAGTACAAGTTTTACTGACGATGACGAAATATTAGAATGTATTGTGATAGTATTTTCATAGTGATCTGAATAATTATGTATCCAAAACTGAAAAATAGAGTTATTGAAGAATACCGTGATAGTGATTGATTAGTTGAATCAATGAATAATTAACTTCCTGAAAAACATTGTGGTAAATGTAACGGTTTAAACCTTGTCGCCGGTTAACCTAGTCGACGAAAGTGATTGTGTTTAGAATTGGAAAACTAGGTAATGATGAGAGGCGAAGATAATTTGATCATATTCGTGGATTAGCCTTAATGTGATAGAATGTAGGGACAAGGAGATGCAAATCAATCAACAGTTAGGGCCTAGGCCTTACAAACTAGTAGACTAAGAGGAAGAGCTAGACATGTTCACGCCAAAAGTAGTGCCTAGGGCTGGACCCTAAGGGCAAAAATTATAATATACTATAATGTATTAATATTATTAATATCAGTATAATGAATAAACATGTATCTGATGAGATCCTAGTTGCCTCTCCTTTTCACCTGGTAACATTCCACACTTTGTATTCATGTAAATTTTGCGTTTATTACATCTCTATAAAAAAATAAAAAATTATGTTTTTATATTTTTATATCTTCTTTTTTATCTATTTTTTTAAATGTTAAAACTTAAAGTTATAAGAAAAAAATAACTATAAAATATATGTAATACATTTTGTTCTAGGTTATCTTACATTGAACCCTATTATTAAAGAGAAAAAAAATAAAAAAGTTGCAGAAAAATGCGATATTAAAAACTCTGCCTATTTGTGTATTGTCAAAGGTAAACTGTAAACTAACAGAAATTAAATACGACGACACGACCTGAGGACAGTCGAAAGCAATCTTTTATATTGAGACCCTCAACAGGGTTAATATTTCTCAGTGTTTTAAAAATAATTATAAACAATAAAAATAACAAATAATAATTTTTTGTTCATTTGCTTGAGCATTTCACTTATAAGACATACTACAAATTGTAGACCATTTAAATGATTCAGGGAAACTTACTAATAATTTTAACTGATAACTTAAATTTATAAGTTCAGTACAAAACTTTTACAAAGAAAAGCGTTCTGAATGCATTTCATTTCATGTTATCTTAAAAAGGAAGTGCATTTATTTTCCAACTAACTCCCCATCTACCCCCGTCACTATGACAAACATGAGTTAATATGTATTTGAGGTTTCAACTACTCATCCAAAATGCACTTTTTTTATTTTTTTAAATCATATTTTTATGGGCTTGGTTCAAGGAAGGTTATTTGTACTTGCATTTTATATTTAAAAAAGTATTACACTCTAAAAAAACTGAGTATTGTTTTGTGTATGCTCATTATATATATGTTTAAAAAGAGGATATATCTCACAAACGCTTATGAATAAAAAATGAGAGTGCAAAAGTGCTAATAAAGGATTAACCATTGTTTCTTAAGGCGTAAAAACTCAAGATCATTTTTACCATTAGTCCAGCTCCTAATAACCCTATATTCAAGTGTAAAATACTTCTTCAGTACTTTGGTTTTCCAAAGAACTCTGTCGCTTAAAAAAATTAACTTTCTCATATACTTCTTCCTTCCCCATTCCCAAATTATATTCAAAGACCAACCAAACTCTACACCTGAACATAAAATAATAATTATGGGGAACAGTACTCGGCTTCACATTTGAGAGTTTTTATCTAGTATGCTCTTGTATCTCACGACAAGATGAAAACAATACACAACTTATATGCTAATGTTTTCTTAACCCTTTTTCATAGCACCCCGGCGTCCGATATATCGCGGACAGAGGTGGTCTAGCTAAAATGGCATTTATCCCAACGTCTGATATACCGACGTCTCTGAGAACTATTAATGTAGGCTGGCTAAATAATATGTCCAAAATGCGCATCAGCTATTTTTCGGTATAGTAGTCGGCGGTTGAAGAAACGGGCTACATGCAAAAAACAATAGACCTTTCCAATATTGGCATCGTATTTCGTTCGTCATTGAGCGTAGTTTATTTGCTCGATGGTCAGTGTGATCAGACGGACTTGCAGTTGCATTGTTGTTGTATGCTGACTTATAACCTCAAATTAGTGTTGCGTGATTGAAAGCGGTTGTTTCTTTTCGTGTGATTTATTGTATTATTAGTAATAAAAACATTGAGTAAAACGTCGTAAAGAAAAGCTATTACCAGTGAGTGAAAAACACTATTGACATAAACACTGGTACTTTGGGATTATATACACAACACTCACCCATACATAGAATCGTTAATTTGACATTTTTGCTTCTAACTGATTGACTAGATTAGCTGTAGAACACATATTTCAGTCAATCATAAAATCATGGAAATTGTCTATTATCGCAAACCCCTCCCCATCCTCGATACAGAGGGTCAAAGTCGAGCGGTCTGAGTAGATTAAAGGTGATTGCAGAGTCCCGCCGCGCGGTGGCCTGCCGTACTAATCGTGGATTCTCGAGATAAGATAAGACTAACAGCGATACAAAAATACCGTATCACCAATAACTGGAATATAATGCTTGTTGATTGCAATGGAATGTTAGTTCTGTTACTTCACAACTACATCGTTTTATAACGTGTCTAAAAGTTCATTGAAAAAAGGTTTAAGCGTTGGGGGCATATAACGGAATCTGACCCCATTCGCAAAAAAGTACCATAAAATGTATATATTGGTAAATATTTATTTTTTTTTAACTTTTTGTGAAAAATTAGAACAAGTTTTTAGTCTTACAAACCATTACAATTAGTTGTGTGTTATTTTACAATTAGTGATTATTTGTTTCACAAAGAATGCAAAAACAAGTAAACATATTCTTCGTATCTACATTCTACTGACGTGTAATGTGGAAATACTATGAAGAATGTTGCTTATGCAAAAAGGGGCCATTATACAAATTAATCTGGATATATCTCCCTGCCAATTTTAATCAAACGAAAAGTTCTTAAAATTTTGTTTGTGTTGTCAGTAATATAATATGTGTTTATCAACAAAATTTGCTGTGCTCTTGCTGTCATTTTTCAGGGGGGGCTACAATTTCGCTTTTTCTACCGTTTATATGTATGTCCAAACTAATAAAAAATACAGAAATCAAATAAAAAAAAATTGTATGTATAAATACTCGCTAAAAAAAAACAGAGATCACTCTGTATAAAGTACTTTTTAACTATTACATCTAAAGAGTACACCCTTATTTTGTGAATACAAAATTTAAAACAAAAACCTTAAAAATTATCTTCAAAAAGTAAGAAAACTAAGATGAATTGAATATGGGTGTTCCTCGGGGGTACAGGAGATTCGTGGGGCAATACGCGTGAAGCCCGTAGGATGATAGTAGTATCGCGGGGGGGGGGGGGAGTATGCGCCATGTGGGGAGCGCAGAGGTTATGCTCGTGCAACGGTTGAGATGGGTGGTTGTTTTACTGCGGAGTTATGTGAGACAGATAGCACTCATGGAATAAATGAGCTTGGGGTATAATCAACTGAGGGGTCTACGGTACAACATACAATTTTCTAAGGCTGGCTCATACTCTCCAGACTAATATTGTAGTTACCTTATAACGCACTACATACGTAACAACCAACTTTAGGAAATTACACCAATTTACTTCCTCATATGGCGACATGTCAAAAATCTGTATACTCAGCCATGCGATTTTATTACAACTGAGGATCACACGTAAACTCGCCTAGAGAATTTCTTGCAGTTGCAGATAGAAATGTTTGTGCACAGGGGAGCCTAGGACGGATATGATGGAGGGGGTTTTCCCAAAGATTGATACGACAGCAAGCGCATAGGGACCAATACGCGGTGTAGCTACATCATTCGGCTCATTTACTACTCTCTAATAACCGTCATAACTCCCTACTTGAGAACTATGAACACATATCAAATATTTATGTTACATAAACTCATAGTGTGGTTGACTAGTACTTTAAAGACAGATATATCTATTGGCAACTCTACTCTGTTCTTTCCAGACAGATTTTCTTATCAACAACAATATATTTTCACTTTTATTATATTTATTTGCTGTTATTCACATTTAGGACAATACATCTAACGCGTAGTTAAATACTATATTTATTGTGCTACCAAAATTTTTCCTTATTCTGATCAGCATGTAACCGTTTTAGTTTGGCATAAGAGTTCTCGTCCTCGCCCACGAGTTCACGCTTGTTACCACCAAGTTCGCATACGGTTATACATAATTGAGGGTAGACAAAATCTTTGTTCATATATTTTTGTGTACCATAAAAATAGACTCTTAAAGGTCAGTAAAAGTTAGTTTATACTAAAGTCGCTTGTGAGAACAAGTATAACACACGCATGAACAGTAAAATAACAAACAGTTTTTAATGCATAGAACTGTCTGTTCCATTCACTTCCTTCTCACTAGTCACCACCACACCAGTTGTCATTTTTTAAAAAATAGGCAATATACACCGACACTGGGCAGGTCTACGATCCCCGGACTTTCGTTCCTGACAGTCAGTACAGAAGTTGTAGCGGTGCATACGTGTTGTCGCCATAACGTCACGTTTACGTTGTGATTTGTGTGTAGTTTGTTAACAATCTTCTTTGGATTTCTACATAATTCCAAGTGTTAATAAAAACATGTGCCGTATGTTAATTACCTTTCACTGTTCGGGTCACTTATATAAATACGCAATTAAACTTATAAACATTATAATAAAAACTAATTCTGGATTGCTCAATACTAAAGACTGCTAGTTCATTAAATAACATAACCTCAAACTCAAACTCAACGGTTTTTGGTTTTGTTTGCTTTTCGATCTCTGCGCAGTGGCGCTATCTGAACTACAATATATCGTCCCAACTATTTCGGATCACGCTCTCTTCTCTCACGTGACTAACCCGGGCTCGTTGGAATGAGATGGGACCGCATGTGAACGTGGTTGTGGTACCGTAAGTGAATGGTAGTGACCGAAGTGAAACTTATATTAATAACTAGATAATCTATTAATTCTATGTAGTACATTACTCAGATACATTACAGGAACCGATTTCTACCGTTTAATGAAAAATTAGTTATTTTGGCCTACAATTATGCCGGATAACAAATTATTTAATCGTTTACACAAATTGGACCATACAAAAAGAATTACTTTCTGCTGTTAATATGATTTAAATACTAAACTGTCAATAATTAAATTACAAGACCGCAATTTGTATGATTGTTAAAGATATGTAAAATAACAAAGTGTTTTATACAATTTTAAATTATTAAAATTATCACTCAATTATTTAATTTGTTTGTAAAAAATTCTTCCTAAACCTCAACTTAGGGTTATCAAAGGTAAAATCCAATATGATACTGCTATTAATCATTAGTGTTAGGCAAATATTTTTTTAAAGATTTATAATAGCTACAAATGATTTATTTTAAATAATAGCACTACTAATATTTGAACATATTTAATCCAAACGCATGCTTTATGTAGGCGCCATTATCGCTCGAGTAAATAATGCATTGTGTTTTCAGGCTGAACTCAATGAATGAAATGGCACGTTGCCAAGAAAATACATCAGATAGTTGAAACGTTGAAAGAGTTACAGAGAGATTTTAGCAAAAAGAAAAGACAACGTTAAACATAGGGCGGGGGAAAAATGACTGGAAGAAGTAGTTTTGGGACAGTTAAAGAGAAGTAAAGATTATGAAAAACGATATGCTAAACTAAAAATGTGAATAATAAAATTAAAAAAGTTAACAGACACGACTACCTCCGTGGAACATCGCCGTAATAAAAAAACAATGGCGTGTATCGGAAAAAAAAAAATATCACAATATTAAACAAAAGAGGAGGAAATTACTAGCAGCAAGTACCTGAAATGTCCTCCCTTCCTAACTCGGTAACAAAAGAAAAGGGGACGTATAGAGTAGTTAGGTAAGAAAAAGATAGAGAGATGAAAGCGCCATAGAAAAAATAAAAATTACAGGAGGAAGGAAAAATTTTAATAAAAAACTATATAAACAAGCAAACTTTCAGATGCTATATATAACATGAGACCTGAGGAGGGCAAAATCCAAAACAGAAAGATACTGAGCCTCAATTTAGGTTCCCCCTCGGCACACAAAACAAACAATGGTGAAGCATGTTAATTGGGTAGAAAGACAGGGTTTCACAAAAAGTAATAAAGTAAACAGTTGTTTTTTAGGATATGCTTTAAGGAAAACAATTTAAAAATGCCTCCAGGTTCATCCTTAGAGTTAAATAAAACAATGCCAAATGAGCACCAGTTTAGTTACTAAGATGATGAGGGAATACAAATTGTAAAAAGGATTCGTGTAGAGTTACAGAGCCATTAGTTAAGAGATTCTAGTATCGTATAAAATGAACAGAAGAATTGGAGGGGAGAGTTTTCAAGTGACAGAACGTAAGCGGAAAAAATGTATATTATGACCAACAAGCTAAGTAGAAATGTTAATGAAAGACGGATACAGCGTTAGCCGTATTTGTCCCTGGCTAAACGAGAGCGTTTTATTACTAAAAAAACACACAGAAAAATAACAACGACCAGAGTACCTTGTTGGATTATCAAGAAGAACTTGCATAAAAGATTTAGTCATTGAAATGCGCAACATAAATATTTCATATATCAAACATTTTCGTTAGAATATGCTTACGTTCTGGATAACTTCCCCCAAAAGCTAGCCCGACAGAGGAAACTTGTGCTTCTGCCATCAAACACCAAAATATATGACGGCTGAAAATAAATGCTCTTCAAGAAAATTAAAAGTTATTATCCGCAAAATAATGCTCAATGATGTAATTAGACACCATTGCCTCGTGATCCAAGGAAATGAGTTCTGTATTGATGAACCTCTGTGAGAAATGTGAGGAGTTGCGGCACATTATGCTTACCAATATGATCAATGGACTTTAAAGTTGAAGTTTTATCAATGGCAAACAGTTAAAGAATGAGAAAAGGTCATTAAGGGGAAAAGAAGAGAAAATAGTAAAAATTGTAAAGAAGAAAAATATTACAGAATGTTTCAGCAAACTACGTAATGAGCTCAATAATGTAACTAATAGCTTTCAAGAAAGCATGTGTAATGCTATTTACATACAGCAACAATCTTCAATGAATTGACAAAAGCAACTTACTTAAAGCCTATATTTGAACAGAAGGAGAACTAATGTGAGGATTAGATTTTTCTGAGGAAAATTATATTGCTATAGCACACAGAGGAAATCCAATCGGCACATTTTGGTGCCTCAAAACGACAGATATACTTTAAATACTTGGGACTGTATTATGTTTAAGATATAATAATCTGGGAAGTTAGCGTAGCACTTAAAAAATGCTTCTGCCCTTACAGTATGCCTGATCATTTAGACCACCAGGCCCATGCTTATCCTGGGGCACATCATGGGATACCCTATCCTAAAACCATAATTGTCGGAGACAAATACCCAAGACCAACTATAGGTTTATTCATCTTTTATTCTGGAACGCTGTCCTTTCAAAGCCTATATAAGGATAATAGGTACAAACAATTTAGCTTCTCTCATGAAAAACCAAAAGTACCATAAACATATTTTATGAATTTAAAATTTATTAGTAGACCTGTGGAAAACTGAGTTCAGAGGGCGGGCCATTGGCAAAAGGCTCAAGTAATGTGGATTGGTTGTGGGGAGGAGGTATGTGATAACGCGAGCAATGGCAGACGAAGTAGTAGTTGTTAAGACATGGGTATATGACCGATTATTACCCTGTGGCTTCCAGATTTTTGTGAACACTTTGTAAAGGAAGAGGACAAAAAAATTTTATTTGATGTGAAATAGGACAGTTCAGAACCGTCAGATGAAAATGAAAAAAAGAAGTAAATTAGCCAACAGTGATCCCACCCCATAAAAATATCTGATTATCACGCTAGAGGCTAACGGCAGAATAACATGGGGTTCGAATTAGCATTAATGTATTCAAGAAAGGTTTTACTCTTGCTTTTCTTGTAAGCCAGGATTTACGTATACTGACCCGACCCACTATACTATTGGTTAAAAGTTTTTGAAAATATCACACAAAGACAAAGTAAACACGATTCCCTGTCAAAGCTCATAGACGGAAACAACTTATGAGACTTAAAAAATATAAACTGCTCGTAAACCCCCAGCATGATTTTATTCGACATTCGTTCTTCTGAAGGAAGGATGATTGATGGATTCCAGCTATTGCAAATGAAGAACAAAAAAAATTAAAGCCACCCAATATTAAGAATTAAAATGTGAGGGCTTGAACCGGGATAAAACAAAGAAAAGAAATATTTACCATTAGAAAAAATAAAACACTAGCCTATTTTGTTCTCATATTCCAGTCCAAAAGGAACTAAGCTACTTGTGAAAGACAAGGTAAAACTAATCGTTAATATCTTAGCTCTTAGGTATAAATACTAAGTAAGCACATAAATCTCTCTCTTGCCATTATCATTATAAAATATTTTGCTCTTCACTCTTACAGCTTTTCTACATTAGAAAACAAACTGTAATTTGTTGGATCATGATATATTTGTTGATCAAACGTATAGCACTAATTGTGTTTAACAATATGTATTTGATTTAAGTACAATGCCCAAATGCTGATATTTGGTACAAATGTATCTTAATGTAATTCTTGAGGCTATTATTTTCATTTCTTTATTATCAGTAGGCTAATCCCATGAAGGATCTCACCCATTTCTTCCATGAAAAAAATCGGTTTAAAAATCGATCCGACTTTCTTACATAAAGTGACATCGAATAACCTGCTAGCTACTGAAGGAATAAGTCAAGACATTGTAATTTTTGTACATTCTCGGTGTCCTACAAAGTATTCAATTTATAAGAATGTGTATCTGATTTTGTCCCCTTTATTTCAAAGTAATACCGTTTGTTCATATAAAATACTATTTGCGTACTATTTGAAGTTTCTTCTTTTTTTCAAACGCATCTTCTTCCGTGTCCTTAACTTTATAAGAAAACGCACATTATCCGATAATAAAAATCTTTCTGTCACACTGGGTCTTTTTAATATATTAAATTAATAATAAATCTTAAAATTGTATTTGAACAAGAAGAAATTCAACCTTCATGTCAACGTAGATTCACTTCGTATAGGTCACCGTACAGTTCATTATCTGTCATCCGCCTCGATTCACTTTCCTGGGTGTCACTTGCCAGTAAATTCGTGTATTGATAAAAATCGTTTTAATTCCTATGGAAAAAAATTAACATTCAATATTTTAACAATTATTTTCCTTGTTTGAAACTACTACTCATAATAAGGCCACATGGATAGGTAGTTAAGTGATGGCTAATTGACTTTTAGCTTATTGATTATGTAAGTAAAACTTTAGCTAAGACTAAACCATCTCGTTAAACCGCCATATTTTCCTTAGCTAGATTTTTAGTGGAAAAAAATGAAACATTAATCTTAATATCGCTAACAGTGATTGAAACTTCCCATACAATACCATATACAGACATATATACCGCTTTAGTAAGTGTTATTGTAATAAAAGTTAGTATTTTATGTTTTCTTTAGGTTTTTTAGGGGTTTTTGAGATAAGTAATGATAAAAAAGGGAGCGTTGACCGTAGTGAATATTTTACATGCTCTATCACACGAAAAAATGTATAAAATAAAACTAACCTGAAATTGAGCTCTGCTGTGATGAAGGTAAGTAAGTAAGTACATTGTTTAAGGTTTATAAACAACAAAGTTGAAAGTATTATCTTTAATTTTTTTTATTTAACAAAGTTTTGTTAAAATTATCCCATTTTGTGATTTTGACCCTTATATGGAAAGAGCGGAAATTAAAATAGCTTGAATTTAAAAAAGTACAATTCCATGCTGCATTTTGAAGGAGAACTAAAAATTGCAATGCTTATACTTGCAGTCTTGTCACAATTCAAGCCATCATGATAAATCTGGAAATTTATAACTTTTTTTGTTACTTTTAACCAAACCAGCTTTATTTATAATTAACAGACCTTGACCAAATATTTTTTCAATCAACATTAAATGTGTCACCAAAATATTCTGGATCTTCCCAGTTCTAAAATCTGTTGATGCATTCCCCTATAAATCACAGCAACTGACATACAACATTTTTGTACTGAACCAAGATATTGAGATGAAATGTAACTCATTTGAATATATGATAGTATTTACAAAAAAAATCTGTTCAATGTAGGTTGCAAAATGTTGATATCCTGCTTAAGTTGATTGCTGTCAAAGATTATCACAAAACGAGCATAAAAGAGGTAGGTGATTATCAGTGACCTGGGACGAAGGAGCGTGTATGTGCCGTAGTCTGGTTGGTAGTGAGATGAGTGGCATCGTCTCAGGCTCAGAGTAAGCTGCTCGACTCACGGTGGGGATGGAGGGGGGAGCAAAGTCTGACGGGTGGCGGGGGGAATTCACTGAACTCCGATGGTTTTGGAGGAGGAGGAGGTAAGTCATCTTGAAAACATAATTACATTTGTATTATGGCTCGAGGTCCGGAAGATATATTAAACAAAAAGAGAAGTTCGATTTAACTTTTTGAAATCCTACTCTGCTTACACTCCCAAAGATTTATATAAAGGGTTTTTTTTTCTGTATAAAGGGTAATTCAACAAGGGAGTACCAAAGGGAGAGAGTAAGTGATTGTGCAATGAGTGTGAAACTATTGATTTACAAAGAGGTGTCTCCTGCACCCAGACAGGCGTGTGGATATACTTATGACTGTGCAAGAGTCACTAAGTCTAACTAAATATTTCAAAACTAGAGCTCGAATTGTGCTTATTTAATTTTATTGCCTTATTTTAAGAACTTTAAATGTATCTATCTGAATTCAGAACATATAAAATCAAAGACTAGGTTCAGGATGGTCATTATCACTCATATAAATTAAGACATGTTTATAAATATATTGTGGTTATCACAAATAAATTGGACACTTTTGGAATTTTAAAGTGCAGTATTTAGTGGATTAAATGAACATAAAAATATCAGGTAAATAGTGCGCGCTATCACAAAAAAGGATCATTGTGCAAAGTTTTTTTTAACAATGTTTATAGTGATGTATCCACATGATAAATACTCCAACACGATTACACATTTAGAACATAAATTACAATTAGTTAAATCTTCTGACCTGGATAGAGATTCTGTTAAAAAAGTTATTGTAAGGCCCAATTTTTTTTTTTTTGTACCCTCCATAGCGTTCTTCTCTGTTTATAGTGCTCTATATTAAATTCCAAGAGGAATCTCAACGGTTTTGTAAAGGGGCGAAAGTTAAAAACCGCGTGAACAAAACAAGGTTGGCTGTTCTAGAAAATACTCACAAGTGGACAACAAGTTTACATGGACATCTCTAGCCTAAGTGTTATAGGAGCCATACAATAGTAGTTTCTTGTTCAACATTACATTTATGAAGGACATTTACAAGGTTTACGATCACACAACACAGAGACACTCTATTACAGAGATCACGCTGTTCTGCACTGAAAGGCACGGTGATATGTGATGTTACCATACTGATTTTATAGAAGAGATCGTTTCTACCTTTTAATCCAAGAAAGAGGGACTGGCGATGTGAAAGGGATTTTGGTTTAGGTTTTGTTAGGTTGAAATATAGCGGTATGGTTTGTTGTCACTGTTTGTATTAAGTGAAGGAGAAGAAAATCAAAGTATGGGGTCATTCCAAAACACATTCACCTAAAGATGGATTAGAACCTGCCTAGGATTAATGAGATATTCCAAAAGCCATTTGGAATTGGATAGGCGAGATCTGGAGTTTTAACAATTAATGGCTTTTTATAAAGGGCGAAGATCATTATTTGGCATCCCGGGGCGCAGTCTTCAGAATTGACGGTTAGAACGCATAGAGACCAACTAAAAGAAAACCTCTTCTTAACATTTTTCTGTTAGCAATATGCTTGGCAAATAATAGAATGACCAAAGTGTTTTTTTGATGGGAATTGATTTTTTTATTTGTTTTTGCTTTGTTTGTATTTTTTTTTTTTTTTTATTTAATTTTGATAATTTTTATGATTATTTTTAGTTAAGAATTATTTTTTTTATTATTTTTATTTTTTTTACTTATTGTTTTTTTTTTTTTTTTTTTTATTTTTTATTAGTTTTTATTTTATTTTTATTTTATTTTATTTTTTTTTTTTTTTTAAATTTTATAATTTGTTTTTTTAGATTTTTTGATATTTTTTTTTTTATATATTTTTTTATTTTTTTTTTTTTTTTTTTATTTTTTTTTTTTTTTTTATTTAATAATTTTTACCACCATTTTAATTTCTTTTTTTTTTTTTTTTTTTTTTTCCTTATTTTTAAATTTTTTTTTTATGTGATTTTTTTTAAACCCTTTTTTATTTTTTTTTTTATTGATTTATTTTTATTTTTTTTTTTATTTTTTTTTTTTCTTATTATTTTTTTTGGATTCTTTTTTTTTTTCTTTTTTTTTATAACTTTATTTTTCATTTTTTTTAATTTTATTTTTTTTTTTATAAATTATTTTACCCACCCCCTTTTTTTACCAATTATTTATTTTTTATTTTTTTTGTTATTTTTTTTTTTTTTTTTTTTTCAATTTTTTTTATATTTATTTTTTTATTTCAATTTTTGTTTATATTTTTGATTTTATTTTTTTATTTTTTTTTTTTTTTATTTAATTGATTTTATTTTTTTTTTTTATTATTTTTACCATTTTTTTCTTTTTTTTTTATTTTTTTATTTTTTTTTTTAATCTTTTTTTTATTTTAATTTAGAATTTTTTTTTTTTTTTTTAATTTTTTATTTAATTTTCCATTTTATTATTTTTTTTTTAAAACACCTAAATTTATATTTTTTTTTTTTTTTTTTTTTTTTTTTTTTCCCCCCCCCACCCATTTTATTTTTATTTTTTTATATAAAAATTACATTTTTACCCCTTTTTTTAATTTTTTTTTTTTAAAAACACAAAACCTAGTTTAAAATTTTTGTTATTATTTTTTTTTTTTTTTTTTTTATTTTATTTTTTTATTTTTCTCCCCCTGTTTTTTATTTAATTTGATGTTAAATTTTTTTTCGTTTTAATTTTACTTTTTTTATTTATATATTTAAATCATTATAAAATAAACAAAAAAATTTATTTTTTCCTCAATTGATATTTATTTTTCAATATTTTTTTTAATTTTTTGATTTTTTATTTTAGAATTTATTTTTTATATATTATATTTTATTATTTTTTTCTTTCCCCAATTTTTTTTTATTTTTTGGATTTTTTCTATTTCTTTATGATTTCTTTTTTTATTTTTTTTTTTAATTTATGATTTATTTTATTTTTATATTTATTTTTATTCCCAATTATTTGGTGAGACCCTGATTTTTATTTTATTTATATTTTTATTTTGATATTTTTTTTATTTCGATTTTTTCAATCCTTTTTATTTTTTTTCAATTTTATTATTATTTTTTTTATTATTAGAATTATAAATTTATATATATTGATTTTTTTTATTTTGATTTTTAAAACAGCATAATTAATGCACAATTATACAAAAATAGAAGTGGTATAAAAGCAGAATCATTACCTACTAGGTTGGCATAATGTTGACATGTTTTACTGTATGTTTAGGATTGTTGCTGTTGGCGTACGGCAGTGCATTCTTGAGGTGGCGCTGTCTTGCCTTCTTGGTATCCTGGGCTTATACGGCTCGATGTTATTGTAAGCGGTGGCAGTTAGGAATAGACTGTTGGGTGGTCTAGGCTTGTGCAACGTGAGAGTGAGTCTCGCGAGTACAGAACTGGCTGACCTCGCTTTATTATTGAAGTCGCGCCTTCAATAACCGATTTGTAAAACTAGAAGTATGAGTGGGTGTGAACAAATCCTAACATGTATTGTTGAAGTGTGCACCTCATGTGTTAAATGGTGATTTCTCCTTACAATCGAGAGTGTGCCGTTGCTCCACAATCACAAAAGGTAAAACTAGCTTTCTAAACAATTGATTTTTGTATGGCATTTGTATGAGGTAGAAATAACGCATAGAGACCTATGACTGTTATGTGACTGCTCCTCTTGCTAGACCTTGTAAAAATGCATAGAAGCTTCTATCAGAACTAACCACAGATTCTTCTCTCAATATGAAGATAATACAAGTTGGTCAGTTTGGTATGTCTCTGATGTCGCGAGCGCTAATCGTAGATGATCTTGGAACGATAAATTTGTGATAGATGGTAGGCGCCTTAGATGAAGATAGATGGTAGACACTAGTATAGAGTAGGTTATGACTTTGTCATGTCTTACAAGGTGAAAGCTAATTATTAATCAAGCACTTATAATTTATACTATAAACTATACAGAATTTATATTATATATCTTAACTGCTTCCCAGACAAGTGATAAAGTTATTCAGACTCCTTCAGTGTAGTAATGTGACATATTAACACCTCTATGGATGGGTTTTGTATTTATGGTTATGTGATTCACCGGCGGGAATAGAAAATGGTGCATTCAATGGCACTTTTATTTTGCGATGAAGCTATTTTTACGAAATTTCCAGAACCATTATTATTATTTTAGTATGATTGTTTCTTATTTTAAACCCACAAAAATGTTAATGTTTTTAGCTGTAATATTTTAAATAATTATGTCAGGGGTATTTCAAAGAAAAAACAGCTGTCGATGCAAACAAAGTAACCGAATATCGCCACAAAGAAACACAACTGGGGAATTCCTGAAAGCTGTCTTAAATAATTGTGAGTATCAACCACAAAAGCATATAATTTTGCCCACCCATAGGTTACTGGGCTGTGCGATAATCCTTATCAAACAGAATAAATGAAATAGAATTCTGTACAGCACAAGAAAAAAAAACCATGTGGGTCGTTAATGACCACAGACAGTGCAACATTCTCTATTTGTCAGATCCAGGTATAATATAATGCCTCCCAGATGTGGCAACTAACCAGTTCTTCCTTCATAGATCTGTATTAAAATTCCACTGGTTGATTCATTTTAAATTGTATAACAATTAAAAAGCATGTATATTTATTTGGTTTGGTTCCTCTATAGTTTAATTAAAGTTTTACAGGTTTCTTTCTCTTCAAGCTTATGAAAGTTTTGAACTAGTTTTATTGTTATTTATATATTAGGGGTAAATAAAGTGTTTCTTTAGATCTTCATTTCCTTTTTTGCTGGATTACTTGTTTTAATTTAATTTTTCTTCTTTCTAACTGTACTTACGTTAACTTTTAGTTTATTTAGTTTAAGTTAACTAAAAGGACATAAGATGTTTATTTCCCATTTTTATACAGATTGTATCATTCAGGAAATTGTCTTAAATATATAGTATTAATAAAAATTATTGTCTAATATAGATAATGTTACAAATTAGAGATATAGTAGAACTTGTTTCTTTGGATACAAAATCTCTGCACGTGTTTTCTTTGTACAAAAAAAGCCATTGCCATTCTTGGGTTCAATAAATTAAAAACAGCAACTACGACAAAAACTATGTTTAAAACATGTGCTAATTGCATAATCTTTAATTCTATTATATACTAGATCCTCTATTATATTTATATAATAAGATGTTTAGGAATCAAGAGTATTTTTCCAAATGCTTCTGCAAGCGTGGTTAAAAAATTAATTCCTATATCATGCTAAGAAGGGAGACAAGGTTTTTAGATCCATCTAGCTACTGCCCCATGTCTTTGGTACCTATCATTGGTTAAAAATCTTTCGAGTATTGTATTAAAGAGGGCAACTGTATTCATGATTATTTTCTTGCTTAATTTATCTTTTGTGTAATCGAAACAGTGTTTGGTTTCATGTCTGGTTGTAGCACTGTAATGGCAGTTGAATCTCGTTTGCTAAATGAAATAATCTTAAGTTTTGAAATAAAAGATGTATTAGTCGTGCAACTTTAATATTGATTTGTCCCAAGGCTTTCGATTTTTTGGGGGTATTTCCACATGTAACTTTGATCTTGGAATAAACTGACTCGTTATGGTATTACAGGAATTGAACTGACATCTTTGTCATCATCTCATATCTTGAGCTGTAGGAAACAGATGGTTGTTCAAGGATGATGATAAGTCTAACTTTAATGAATAATTATAAAAATAGAGTTGCATCATAAGGGCTCGAGTACTTGGCCCATTTCTTTTTATATAGTAGTCAATAGACTTTTCCTGTAATGTTCCCATGTATATCTGTCCTTATATGCTGACGACAACCCCAAACTTTTACATAGTAATTAAATTGTTATTGAAAAATCTTTTAATTTAGAGCAAGGGAATTGCAATGTTAAATATGGACTGGTTAAGTGGTTTCAAGCTAATTCTTTTTAGTTAGTAAATGATATATAAAACTAAAAAAAAAAACTTGTATTTACAATGAATAATATGTTTAAAAAAAATTTTTAAACTGTTAAACTGCTTTGGGTATTTTATTTAGATAGTAAGTTAAATTGGGGATTTGGCCATGTACAAAAATGTTTGTAAAAACGTTAGCTAAGGGGTTGTATTTTTATTATCGTAAGCTTAAGTTCTGTGTTAGTAACTGAAACTGATCTCATTAGTATCTTTACTATGCTATTTTTTTCACACACATTTTGATATACGGTGTCGTCCAATTTATGGGGTGAGCAGTAGGGAGTATCTAATAAAGGGACTATTTATTATGGGCAGAAGAAAGCTCTTAGCAATAATTAAAGGAAGGAGTTACCAGGACAGAGAGACGATGTTTTGCCCCATTTTTAAAGAATTTCACATTGTATGACATTGCCTGGCTGTATTATATATATTTTTTAATTGTCTCATGAAAAGTTAAAAGATAAATTTAAACGAATATCAAATCAGAGGAAAAATACTCAAGATTATTAATACGATGAAAACTTATATAAAGCTTAGACATTACCGACCAAATTAGGACTAGAAAAAAACTAAAGAAAAGGTCACATTTAAATGGAAATAAAATACCTTTTTAATAAATTGCCAGGAATGAAGCTTGGTTAGTTAAGTACTGATAGTGCTTTTAAGTCTGTAATTAATGGCTGGTTTTAATAAGAAAAAGGCCCCATTTTTATTTGTGTCAATGGAATACTTATGCCCTGTGATGATACTAGTAATATAAGTTTTTTAGAACACGTTTCCATTCTTTTTGTTGTTTTATTCTCTTGTTATTGTTATTTGTATTGTTCTTGTTGTTAATTATTCATTTATTTATTATCCTTGTTGAGGGGTTTAAAAAAATAAAAATAAAATTTTTCCCCTTTTTTTTTTTTTTTTTTTATCTTCTATTTTATTAATATTTTAACCCCTTTGGAGTGCCGCAGCGTCTTACATAGTAGGGATGTTGTTGAAATGTGCATTAAATTGCTTGGCATCTACCCAGTAGACGATTTTTATTTAATTAATATCACATATTAATTAATTTTTTGTTTTTTGACAAATAAACTTATTTCACGGGCAATCTATCAAGTTTCGAACTATCAATTGTGATTTGAATTTTTTATTGTTCAACCGCCCCCCTTGTAGTTATTTGTTCCATCAGAAAAAAACAGGTGACCGCAATAAGTTGGTCCCAGCTGAGCTACTTTGTTGCCCATTAACTACACAGTTTGCGTTTCCATTGTGTGTTTACATTGTGCTAGTTTTCGTGTCGTTTGTATGCTGGAAAAACTGTTGTTATTACTATTCTGCAATTGTGTTCAGTTAACAACTTACAATGCATTTACAAAACTTCTTTTTCGTGTTTTAGATGACATTATATATTTATTGTTGGATTGGTGATGAACCTAAAACGACAAGTTCCCAATCAAAACTATTGATTTTACGGTGAAAGTAAGGTTTATATTGTAGGGCCTGTTGTATAATCTTTTAGTTATTCTTTTTATATAATTAGTAATTCTTTAACAGTCGTCCACCCCTTTACTTCATTGAGTGAAATAGGGGTAGTTATAATATTGTTTCGTAATAACTTTTGGACAAACTTGAACAAAAATTGCTTTTTTGTATTGTATATATTGCAGTATCTGGTTTTAAATATTAACTCGTAAACACACACATATTATTGCAATGATTTTTGTTCAGTTTTTACATGCTCTTTCATAATGGTATAGCTAAAAAAAAAGTTTAAAAAAAATATTGTATAAATATAAAATTTTAGTTCAAAACTTGAAAATTTATTTTTTTTTTCAATTTTTTTAGGTTTTTTGTTATAACCTATATTCTTTTTTGTTGTATGTAAAATAAAAATAAAAATTTATAATAATTTATATGGAAAACTAGTATACCTTTCAATCTTGTTTTTAATAAACACACAAACCAAAAAAAAAAAAAATTATTTCAAAATCGGGTTGAATAGTTTTTTTAATATAGTTTCTTTCCCCCACACGCTTGCAAAACAGAAGGGCAATGCTCGGGCAATTTTATTGCGTATGACTTGGGGAAATATGCTGTGGCATCTCAAAGGGTTAAAGCTTTGGGAGCTGGTTGTAACAAAATAACTGTAAATTATTCACTGATAAGTTATTTTGACGAAGTCAATTGCATATGTTGTAACTGTGTTTAAAAGGGGGACTAATAAAGATCTTGATTCTATTATCAAATTTGATGAGGACCTTTTTGCCTAACTATACACATAGATTAATTTTCACAATGTGTAAAGTTTTTTTGAGAGATTTTCAACAAATTAAAATGTTTTCTGTTGAGTAATTGTTTGTGAAGACACAGCCTAATCTGAAATCTGACCTGGGCTCCTCTGGGTCAATGTTTTAGCAGTAGAATAGGAGGGGCTGGTCGCCGCTCCGGAGTTCGTGGCTGGACAGTGGGGGGGGAAAGTTGAACGTGATACTGCATTGGCTCACTTGGTCCATTCAGAAGGGTAACTCTTGGGAACATGGAATGGTCAAGACAAAAAACAGTTAATCCAAATGTCCTTTATATCATAAATTAATTATAATTATAAAAACATCAGTTTTAATTCAAAAGTTTACACCAAGTCACTACTAGTCATAAAAAATAAAACTTATGGCCTAAAATGTAAAAACAGTTTAACAACGCAAACTGGCAAAAAAGCTCGGATATTGGAGTTGGTGTTTCAGTCGTTATTTCAGCCATAGCCAGCACCTGATATTTGGGGGGGTTTTCAAAACATGACCTTTTTTTAGTATTGAGATGAAATATAAGTTAAAAAGTGAAAAATAAGTTTGAAAAATAATTAGGTTAAAGGGACTGAACATTCAATAAGAGGACAATTGAAGGCTTTTTACACTTATGGCTTAAGAGTTGCCATTTTAACAGTCGTATATCAAGTTTTTAAAACTTCTACTCCTTTTGGTTTTGCTAAAAATTATAACCCTTCACTGCTACCATGAAACAAGAACAAGAACACTGTAACATAGCTAAAAAAGAGTAAAAATAAGAAAAGAGGCCTTGTTGAAAGGAACGTGTTGAGAGGAAGTGGATGAACAAAGAAGTGGATGAGGGAAGTGGTTGAATTTAGAGATAGAGACCACACCACAGTATATTTACCAAAAAAAAAATATATAAAAAAAAGAATAGGAAAAAATGTGGAGGTAAGATTAATAATATCTAAGACAACAGTTGGTTGAATTCGGTGAAAGAAAAGAAACGCCATTGGATTATAAAAAAAAAGACGAGGTTATATTGAGGAATCATGGAAATGAAAAAAATACAAAAAACATAGTGTGCCAGAAGCAGAGATCCTACCATGCTGAAAAACTTTTCAGAATAATCATGACAAATTTTAATTTAAGATACTGAATACATTATGGAAAAGTTAGCACAAAAGGTGATACACTCTAAATCATTGTTATCAGTGAGTAATATTTAAGTACATAATGATACCCACAAAAAAAAAAAAGTAACTACTACAGAAGGTCATTTTCAGAGGTACGTTTTAAATTGGGCTGTTTAACTTGAAACTTAGTCTTTAAGACTTGTAAATAATTTTCTTTAATAGCATTTGAAAATTCTGAAGACACACCTATTTTTAGGGTAGTTGCATTACACACGCTGTTAAAAATATAATGTTGGCCAAAATTACCTTACTTTACCCATTACTAAAATTTAATTGTTAGTGGTCTAAGCTTAAACTGAAATTTTAGCTTACAATAATTTTATGCAATTTTTTATGAACATGCTTTTTCTTAAACTTACCTGTGGCTGAGGTTTTTTTCTGGTTTTGGAGGAACTGCAGGGCCTGGTTTTTTCCCTGGAGATGCGTTTTATGTACTTCTGAGCTGATTTTAGTTTTTTAATTCCGCTAACTGTTGGTTCGAGATGACTTGTCATTTTTCTTTTTAGTATGTATAAAATTCCTTTTCCTAAAAAAAAACCAATGATTGATAATTTTATAAAAATTTATACTTTAAAACACCATAAAGCAATGAGTTACTAAAACAGCAAAAAAAAAATACTTATTAAATATAAATATTTTTTAAGATTGTCTTATTCTCAATATTAAATCTAATATTATAAATGTTAAATATGAGTTAGTTACGCTTTCTACATGTAAGTATTCAACTGATTGCACTGAAAATATAGGCCTATTCTTATTCTATAAAATCTCTTCAGGCTGCAACCCACTGGTTTCTAAAGTCATGGAAAAATTCCATTTTTGGTTTCAAAAGATGCATTACAGTCTACCATATGATTACATGAAAGAGTCTGTTTAAATGTAACAAACTGTTCTATTTAAACATTTTTTTATGACTGCATAAACCATATTAAATTAATTTAAAGACTATTTTCAATTTATTTAAATTTATAGTATGAAAGTATAGCTTTTATAGTAAACAACACTTTATTTTAGCCTTTTCTGCAACCCCCACTGTTGAGCACAGAGTATGAATAATATACCAAGTAAAAGAAAATTATTTTTCCCTTAAAAAACCAACATACTAAAATAAAAAAATTTAGTTAACCACTTCAGAATTTGATGTTATTTTGGTATTGATAATGTGGGTGCAATATGGTACTGCTATGTTATTTTTCTCGAAATCCACTTACAATACCACTACCTTAATTTTTGTTTATTTTCACCATAGCTTTACTGCTAATCTGGGCTAACCCTCTTTAAGTACTTAAATTATAATTATTATAATAAGAATCATCTTAATGAAATTAAGTATAGTAAGAATACATAGTATGATATTAAACAAAAATTTTAACATTCCTTTCTTAAATTAGTATTTAACTATGAAAACACATTTTACTCTCCCACTTTAAAATGTTTTGAGGGACCACTTACCAAAAATATAAAACTATTTTACATGAATGTTTAATCATGTTTAATAGTAGTACATTTTCTTTTTGAGAAGGAAAATACTAAAATTTATGAAATTTCAATAAATAAAAACTCTTTTTATGATAAGTATGTTATGGTTGTAACATAAAGAAAGAAGATAGCATTTTTTTCTAAACTGATTTAAATTGAAACCACTGCCATATCTCTAGCTTAACTTATGAGACACTATAGATGCAGTAATTTACAAAATATGTTGGTTGCGGTTTGTTTTGAATGAATTTTCGAAATAAAACTTTACAATAGCTGTAACTTTAAGGACTGTTTGAAATATTTTTAGGAGGAAATTGGCATTTTTTCTAATCTTTATGAGGACTTCCTTAATATCAAATTTTCATCAAATTCTGAGGTGGTAATGTTTATATTCCCTGTGGATGATTTGTTCTTGAAAGCCAAATATTAAGTATGCTGTGATCTGGTCAGTGCTGTAATGTTGATATAAAAGCTAAAAGTTACTTTTAACTTTTAGAATGTATAAATTTTTTAAACCTGTTTATAAAATACCATCTTAGTTGTTTTTTGTCAGGAGTTAGGCTATACACACCTATGTATGTATATAAAAAAGGTTGGAGATATAGTGAATAAAATGTAAGGACCCCCTCCCCCTATATTTTTTTTGTTAATGTTTATTATCAAGAGTTATTCAATTTGGGTTAGTGGTTTTGCAATGTAGAAAGGAAAGTTTAATTTAATGATTTTTAGTGCCTATTATGGGTTTTTGGGGGCAACTCGAACATTTCAAATGGAAAAACCACGCTCAAATGATCCCTCATTTTCAGAAGAGCATTTAAAAAAAATTAAAGAATGGTGAAAACCAGATATTGCTATCTCCTTCCCATCCAAAATAATAGGTCATCAAAAAAATTTTCAATGAAGTATTTACAACTTACATTTACAAATCAAATCCCATTCTGAGTTGCTGTGTCATCTCCAGTTCTATGATGCATCAATCAAGGCTTTTAACCCCAACAAAAATGATATATACATGTTCCCAATGAATCAACAATTCCAAGTTGAAGAAGAAGTACAACATTTGTGTGCTGTTACTATCATTGCTAGCTGTTGCCTGTCTGGCTGAAAATTCTGAATGAACAGATTTGTAGTGTGTTGCACAAAGGCTGCGTTTGTTGGGTTAACAATAAAATCCACTTAGCGGTTTATATTTTTGCTGTGTTAGTACAATTATTTTTAATTTCCCTTATATTCCAGCTAAGGAATAAACATAACCCCCAGGGTGATTAATGAAGTTCTCCCCCCACTTCTACAGCACATTGTACTAGTTAAAAATAATGAAAAAATGTGTATATAAAACATAGTGGAGTCCGAAAACGCCTTCGTTAAAGCGAGTTACAGATAGCGAAAGATTTCGCCTTGAATTCCTGGGTAAAGAGTAAAATTAAAGCCATACTGAACTTTTGAGAAAGGTTAATTAAGTAAGAAAATATCGTGGATTCTTATGTATTTTTACCTGATAAAGCTAATAAAATAGGTTTCAGAACTGTAACCTGTAGTAGTTTTTGAGGGATTCCAGGGTTAAATGCAAAAACTTGGGGCACGAAAACATGTTTTTTTAAGTTTGATGTAACAATAACTTTGTTAAATTGGTAATAAATACATAAAAATCAACAAACATTAATTGTAGAGAATTTAATTCTGAGAAAATTGATTTAAGCAAAGTCTAAAATAAAACAGAACTAAGTACCAAAAAATCGATTTTATTCAGTATAATACATTACTAACTGTAAAGAAATACCGGTACGGTATTTAGTTAAAATAAAACAAAAACAAAATGTTTGTTCCTTAATGATGAGGATAAATTGAGAAAAACAAAGATTAACTGTTAAATAAATTTGTTTGTAAATAGAAATATCATGATTTTATTACGTTGTTTATTTTTTTTTTTTAAATAAAAATTTACATCACATTGTTCGAAAATAAATTGAAGCAATCATTTTCCCATTATTGTTTACTAAACCAATCGAAATGCAGTTTTTTGTTTTTTTAATTTTCTAAGTTGGTAACGCACGAATAACGGCTGATCAACAATGGCTATTCTTTACTGTTACGTTAGAAACTGTGATGTGAGAGTTCGGGTTCTGTGAATCCGTGGTTATTAAATGCAATTTTTCTGTGAGTTATAATTCGATGTGTTTCCTTATTCAGCGAAAAAAGTGCCTTACTTATTTACATCAGAGGAATAAGCTGATATGGTTTTTTATTTTTGTGGTTACTGTTAATGGTAATGCTAGAGCTGCTGTAAGAAGGATATGAACTACGTTACCCTAATAGGAGGATTCCATGTACCAAAACAATTTCAGGAAAACTTTTCGTACTACTTCGGGAAACAGGATCACTACCAAAGTACTAGAACCAAATATGAACGAGCTGTCCAACTTGATGATGATATTGTTATTAATGCTGTTCATCGCAGTCCAGGTCTAAGTACACGACGTATTTCTAGGCGAATAGGAGTTTCGCAGTCAACGGAGACTGTGTGTGTGTGGAGGTCACTTAATCGAAACAAATTTTATTCCGTTTCATAAACAAAAGGTTCAACATCTACAGCTAGGGGATGGTCCGCTTCGCTTGGAGTTTTGCAACTTTTTGAATATTATAAATCAACTCTACAAGCATATTTTGTTTACGGGTTTGAGGCACAATTCAATCGGGATGGTGTCAATAACTTGCACACATGAACACTTATGGGCAGAAGAAAAAATCCACATGAGGGTAGTGGAACAGAACACTTTCAACACCGATTTAGCGTCAATGTCTCGTATTGTGGCCTTTTGCACAATCGGTCTCTGATTGGACCTTTCATATTTCCTGGACTCCTAAATGCTGAGTTCTATTTGCCATTCCTTCCCCCCCCCCCAAAGAAGAGTTGCCGCAGCTGTTAGAGGAATGTTCCTTTACGAATCTCAGACTAAATTTGTACTTCCAGCATGTCGGTGCACCTCCCCACTTTTCCCGTTTGCCGTTTTTGCTTACTTAAATAATCAATTTCCTGGACTCTGGATTGGTTGCGTGGAAGGGCCTCACCCTTGGCCACCAAGATCACCAGGTCTATCTCTATTGGATTATTGCATCTGGGGGATGGATGAAAGACATTGGTATACAAGACAAAAGTGAATTCTCGTGATGAATTAATTGCCCTTATTATGGATTTTACGGCTGTGCAGATACAGGGGAAATCCTGAAAAATTAAGAAACCGCAAACAAATGCAATACACCAAACGTGCTG
>NW_025785117.1:0-19935 GCF_021130785.1 Homalodisca vitripennis | reverse complement strand
GAGCATCGACGTACAACAAATAGATTTTCGGGCTTTTGTCTTATCAAATCTTTTAAATATTTGTTATTCTGCTTTCACTATCGATTTAATACACTTGACGAGAAATGCCTCCGCGAAATACTTTTTTCGATCATCCAAATTACATATTATACATCACTAAATTAATTGTAATTCTCTATCTTCGTTAATTTTAACATAAGCAATCCCATGCCAAGACTGGGAGCTGGTAGATAAGTGTCGCGGATCAAGTTTCTATAGCAATTCAAACAACTATTCCTAAAATTTTTCAAAATGATATCAGCGAGCATAGAACATCTGAATGTTAATAGAGATCGGAGTAATTTTCCTAGATTTTTACTTTTAATTTGAGTTCCATAAAATCTTAAGTAGTGTTGAAAAGCTCTTTCTCAGATATGCTCTCGTCTGTCCAAAGTGATAGAAATCTGAATTTCTCAACTTCTTCCTTGTAATCAAGTTTTCAATACTGTCGATAACTTCCGTAAGGAAATATGCCTTTTCCAGATTAGAATTTTAAAAGATTTCTCTTCGTCATTTGGTTGCTATCTAGAATTTGCGTTTCAGCACCATCTGTAATAAAATCGATTTGTAATGTTTTTGAAATCATCTTTTTTGAGGTTTTTAGCTAACTTTTCCTATAGACGATGCCATAAATCTGAACGTATCTACGAAAGATAAACTTGAAGAACCTTTCTTGGTTTAGTCATCTTCAAACTCATACTCCATATCCTGAATTTACTTAATAATTTTATGTATTTTTCATCGTGTTTGCATCAAATCAATACTTACCATACGTTTTTCCAACTCTTTTATGTACTAATGAGTATCATAAATTTGACAGTTGTTGAACAGAAAACTGGAATATCTGAATTTTTGAGGAAATTTGAGATCAAGTTACAAGATAAATGAGCTGAACCTTCTAAGTTTACCTGTTAAATGACAATATCTCGTACTTTTTTTCTTGTTTGATTATCTAAACCCTCACATTTCACAAAATATGACAAAGACTAGAATTTTGGTACACCGCTAATTCCTTCTGCTTCGGTCAATTTCATAGGTATTTCTATTCTAGAACTTATACTTTTTAGCTATGATATTTCGCGATAATTTAAATTAAGCTTTCTTCAACAATTTATTGCAGGAACAACTTTGGCAAATCTTCTTCATTGTTTTGCGCTGCTATAACATATACGGATTCGTACATGCGATTGTCACTTTGACAGCTAAATACTAGAGTAAAACATAAGGAAAGTCTTCTAGGAATCTTGGTTATTTTTTTTTTATTTTTTTTTTTTTTTCTTTTTTTTTTTTTTTTTTTTTTTTTTATTTTTTTTTTCTTTTTTTTTTTTTTTTTTTTTTTTTTTTTTTTTTTTCTTTGTTCTTTTTTTTTTTTTTTATTTTCTTTTTTCTTTTTTTTTTTTTTTTTTTGTTTTGTTTTTTTTTTTTTTTTTTTTTGTTTTTTTTTTTTTTTATTTTGTATTTTGTCTTTTTTTCTTTTTTTTCTTTTTTTCTTATTTTCTTTTTTTTTTTTTCTCTTTTGTTTCTTTTTTTATTTTTTTTTTTTTTATTTTTTTTTTTTTCTTTTTTTTTTGTTTATTAAGTCAAGGTTTAACTCGGCATCTTTATTTTTTCAAAAATTTTGGGTAACGGAAAAACCCTTTAATATTTTCATAAAAAATGAAAGCCCATTGTTTGAAAATTTTTTGGATATTTTTTTATTTGGGAAATTGTAGCTTCGTTTCTCGAAAAAATTGTATATTTTTTAAGGACTTTTGGAAATAGTCAAATCCAGAAAATATCTCTTCATTTACAAAGTTTTCTTATTTTTTTTTACAGTTCAGGAATAAATTTTTTGATTTTTCAATTGCACATGGATAGAGAAAATTTAAAGCAATAGTCATTTTCTTTTTTTGATTTTTAAACACAAAGGTTTTTTTACCTTTTTTTTTCTTGGGGAAAAATTCGATATATAAATTCCTGCGTTCAAAAATTTGGGTGTTTATTAAGGCTCAAAATCAGTTGTTTATAAGCGTTTTAATGTCCATCCAGAACCTCGATTTTGGAGGATTTGCCCTGTTTTTCCGATGTTTTTAAAATTTTTTAAAATTTTGTTTAGAAATAAAGTCGTTTACCCTCAAAGATCTCCCCTGCTTTTTTTAAGTAAAGTAAAATTGGAAAAAAGTTTGGGGTTTTTACCCTTCACTAAAGTTTTGTTTGTATTCGCATTCTAAAGAGAGATATCCCTTTTTAATATTTTTTTACAGTTTCTTGAAATTTTTTGTTTAAACTTTTTAAATTTTGGGGGCAAAAATAAAGGAAATTGGTTTAAAAAGAAAATGAAATTGTCCCTTCCCAAATTTGTTTAAAATTTTATTGCTTTTAAAAAAGAACCCTTATTGGGGGATAAAAACTTCTACATCAAAGATTTTTTTCAGGGTTTCTCATTAATCGTTTTATCAATTTCTTCGATCTTTTTGACTTAGTTTTTTGTCGTTTGTTTCGAATTTGCCAATTTTTTTTTGCCCATTAAAGAATTTTTTATCATTAAAAAGATTTTAGGGTCTTTTTTTACTTTCCCCCAAAAATTTTTTCTTTAGTTCCCAATTTTTCTATATTATACATGTTTTTGGGGATCGGCAATTTTGATTTTTTTTTTAGCCCAAGTTTCCCTTTAAATAATTTTTGTTTTTTTTTATAAATGTCTTTTGTTTTTTTTGAAGGGTTTTTCCCAATTTTTTAATTTTCGGTATAGTAATGTTCAAAAAAGTTTTTTTTTGCCCGTTTTTTGGGGACTCTATCCCTTTTTCCGGGTCCCTATTTAAAAAGCAAAAATTTGTAAACAAAATTTTGAGAAGTGGGGATTTTTTTTGGAAAACTTGACACAAAACAGCAAAAATTTCTGGTCAAAAGTTTTAAAAATTTTTCTATTTAAAAGAGCAAAAATTTGTAAAAAAAAATTTGAGAAAATGGTATTTTTTTTGCCCAAAATTTTACACCAAAACAGCACAAATTTTTGGGGGCCCAAAATTGTTTTCAGATTGTTCTATTTTAAATTTTGAAAAATCTTTTAACTAATTTAATTTAAAAAAGATTTTTCAAAAATAAAGGGGGGCCCCGTTAAAGAGTTGAATAAAAGGGTTTGGTGAACTAAGATTAAAAGAATATAAGAAATTAGGGAAATTTGGAAAAAAAAAAAGGATATAAATCTTGAATTTGGAAAAAAATGAAAGATAAATTCGGGTTTACAATAATTCCCGATTTGGGAAAGAATAAAAGTACATTACCGAACAGATTTTTGACTTTTTTGGATGAAAAAAAGAATTAAAGAATTGAACAAAAAATAAAAAAATTAACTTGGTTGTTCTGGAAAGAAGATTTTAAAAGATAAGACTGTGTTACAATTAATTTCGGGGAAATAAAATTTCGAAGTTTTCTGGATTTTTCATTAAAACAGCTAAGAAATTAGAAGCCTACAATAAAACCAGTAAAAACAGCTATAGATTCGGTTATTTAACATTCGTGATTTCCGATTTTTTTTTTAGGGGTTCAAAGGACAGTTTTTACATTGATTTTCTTCGTCCCAAAAAAGGTCCTAGAACCGGCAATATTATCTATTATTTTAATAATATATAATTATAATATATATTATATTATATTATTATATTAGTAAATTATATAGAGCATGTGCATTTAAAATGTAGTTTCTCAACTAATAGACCCCTAGAATTTACCTAAATTTTAATTTATTTTTTACCAAAAAAAAAAAATACTACTTATTGGGATACAAACACTTTTTAGATGAAACAAACTGTAGCAACCCCCGACAGTAAATTTGAATACTTAAGAGCATCCCTTGCAACTTTGTAACCATTGCACGGACTACACAAAGTTGGGGTCCTGTAATATTCAACACATCGCTGAAGTTGCCGCAGTCCATTTATTGCTTACCTTCATACTTACTGCGGGTTTCTCCTTCACGCTAATAACAATTAAGGTTGGGTATTAAAAACCCTCTAGTAAAGTTTCCTCTAAAAAAATTAAAAAATTGGGCTACCAATTCAAAGTAGTGACAGAGCATAAAAACCTTATAAAATGTAAAATTCAAAACTTTGAAAATTGAATCAACCCATTGCTTATCTATTTGTTTTTACTATTTCAGTTTTAAAAAAATTTCTTTTATGATTTTAACCCAGAAGTTCGGGTTGATTAATTTTTTGAATAATTTTTGTTTTCTTCATCCATTCAAATTTGTTCTTTAAATCTTTATTAATTTCTTTTCGATTTGATCAAGTTTTTTCGCTTCTTCAGAAGTTACGTTCGCCATTTATTTGGGAAAATTTTAAAAACGTGGAACAAAAAAAGTGAACGTGGAATTTTAAAACGTGAACGGGAAGAAAAAAAGTGAACGTGAAACAAAAACACGAACGAAAAACGTGAACAGAAACTGAACAGGAAGAAAAAAACGTGAAGTGGAACGTGAAACCGGGAACGTGAAAAACGTAAACACGAACGTAAACATAAAAGTGAAACGTAAACACGAACGTAAAAACATGAACGTGAACATGAACGGAAACATGAACTAAACGTGGAACGTAAAATGGAACGTGAACAGATTTCCCTTTTTTTCTTTTATTTTCATAATGTAAATAAAAATTAAGATAATATAAAAATAATTGAACAAATATTTTTTCAAGTAGATTTGTCAAACCCTGGTAGCATTTTATTAGAAAAATTTTTCAGATATTTTACCATATTTAGGTTCAAAGTTGGGTTAATAGTTAAAAATCCGTAGTCTTCTTCCAAATTTTTTTCACATAAAATCAATAAATGGTTTTAAAACTATATCAGATCCCACATAAATGTTGTAAAATTTTTTCGAATAGTGATCATCTGCTTAAAAACAACAACATATTCAAATTATTTCTAATAATTGTTTTCAACCTTTGAAAAGCATTGGGAAAAGATAGATACAAGATTGTTTTTTGGGCGGAATTACCGAAATATTCCTTAATAACGTCTTGATTTTTAAAAAAACAATCATCAAAAACGATTAACGAATTTGGGGGTTTTCATTGTTAACGGAACTATGTCCTCGAAGCATTATAAAAAGTGATATTTTTTTTTTTAAGTTTTTCTCAAAATTTTCAAATCTTTTTTGTATTTTTTATAGGGTTTTTTTTTAAAAATTTACTAAAAACATACAAATTGGAAAAAGGAACAAACCCATTGAAAAATAAAATTCAAAAATAAGTTGTTTTTTCCCCATCCACTTGAACCAACAATTTAAAAAATCTGAAATTTGGTTGATTTTCTTATTTTTCTTCAAAAAGTTGAAGTTTTTTTGATCTTTTTGCTTAAAAAATTTTTTCCATTTAAATAGAAATTTTCATCTTGAAAAACGCTTGCGAAAATGAAGCTGTTCAAGTTGATTCAGAAAGCTTAAAAATTGTTTTAAAATTTGAAAATCCCCATACACTTAGAGGAAGAATCAAATTATTTTATCGGTGCGGTTTTTTTTTGACAATTTTGTAATAAATATTAGTTGAAAGTTCCCTTTTTGTATGGATTTTGTGAGAAAACATAACAAAATTTTATGGTTTAAACAAAGGATATTATCTTTCGAAACCAAATTAAAAATTTTAAAAATTTTCTGAAAAATTAAACAATCAGATAAATCTTTAAACTTTGACAAAAACAAGTTTAAATGCAAAAAAATTATTCTCTAATAAAATTAAAATAAAATCACCAGTAAGAATATGTTTTCGCAATTATTGTAGAATTGTTGGGGTTTTGTTCAAGAAATATTGAGCCAAATCAGGATATTTGGGAAATAAAACCCCCCAAAAAATTTAGACCTTTTTGATGTAATTGAAGTGCACTGAAAATCTCGTTGAACTAGTTTTGAAAATCATCCCAAACATTTACAAAAAAGAATCTGAAATTTTTAAACTTTTTTTCCAAATGTTGCTTAGGGATCAAAAAATCAGTGAAAAACCGAATGAATCGATTATTTTCCCAATTAGAAAAAATATTAAAAGAATTAAAAAAAATCGTTTAACTATAAAGACTCTGAGGGAAATTTTTTAAAATTTATGAGAGTAAAAAAAAAATAAAATTAAGTTTGAAAAAGGAATAAAAATGAGTTGATGTGATGACAAAATTCAATATTTTTATTTAAAAAAACAAGGGGCTATTCGAAGGGCCCCCTTTAAACAATCTTCATCCTGACCTTTTTTATCAAAAAATCGGACTTTATATGAAATAAAAATTACTGTTAAATTTCTTTTCTATCTAAATGGAGTCAGTTGTAGACTATCAACAACAATTACTTCAATAATAAAGACTTTTGCACGATTGTTGACAAAAATAATAAAATTTGGGTTTTAAAGGCTAAAGATGTTGAGAATTTTACAATATAAAAAATCTAGACAACTTCTAAATAATTTGATAATGACGAGAAAAATCCCTTTAAAAATATATAAATTACAAGATCTATCCCATAGACCCTTTAAAAAAATCTTACCCTGCATATTTTTTTTAATGAATCGGATTTTACTCAAAATAAAAATTGTTTTTAAATTTTTTCTATCTAAATGGAGTCTGTTGGGATCTGCTCAATAATCAATTAGATTTGAAAACAAACATTTTTTACGTTTGTGGATAAAAATAAGAATTTTGGGTTTTAAAGCTAAAGATGTTGCAGAAATTCTAGAATATGAAAACGAAAAAGCAGTTAGAGAGCATGTTGTAATGATGAAAAATTATCATTTTTCTGAAATAAATAAGGTGGGCATTCGATTCCCCTACCTTAACTTTCAAAAAAATACTATTTTATCAATGAATCAGGACTTTTTCTTTAATTTTGAGATCACTAAAAAAGAGGAAAAAAAATCTTCAAATTGGGGTACAAAGAAGTTTTCCCCTCTATTAAAAAACTTGGTGAGTAAAACTTAAAAAACAAGTTTTAAATATTAAGGATAAAGTAAAACATTGGGAAAATTTAAAAGGGAAAAAAACAAAACGGAAATAATCGCAAAACAAAGTGTAAAATTTGACTTAAAGAAACCAGACCTTTGTTTGAAAAAGATTTTGTAAGAAAAAACACCATGTTTTTGTTTAAATTTAAGAAGATCACTTGTGGGAATATTTTACTAGTTATCAGACCCAAAAAGAGGAAATACCAAAAGATTAAAACATCAAAAAATAAATTACCCTAAAATTAGAGATTTTGTTCATTGATGAGAACCAAATTCTTCAATCGTATAACCAATGAAAGAAACTTTTAATATTTTATACAACGGAAATCATTTTACTACAAATATGGCAGAATTCCGACTGATTTATAAATATCTAAATTACACGATGAAAATGTTATAAATTTTATTAAAATCTCGAATTTGATATTTTGTTTTTAAATGTTTTTGAAGAAAGGTAACATGAAGAGTTCTTCCCCATTACAAAGTCCTTTTTTTGACTTTCTCGGTACATTCTTCTGAATTCCTTACAAAAAGCGTCCTTTCTATCTTTACTATAAAGTCGATTATTAAATTAGAAAAAATTTTTAATTTCTTTACAAATGTGACCTCTTTCTTTCTAAAGTTAATTTTTCCATTGTATCTTTAAATCTTTTCATATTTTTTTTGACAATCCCTTAAATAAAAATTTCAAAACCCTCTTTTTTGTTTTTTTTATAAAAAGCTTCAAAAACCCTTTTTTTTCTTTGCCACGAACATTTCTTTTGGGCCCCCATTTATATAGAAAAAAAATCTTTGACTTTCAATTTATATTCAAAAACTTTCCGGTTTTTCTTCATTATTTAAATTTTTTTTATATAAATTACAGGATCGTGTTATTTAATTTGATAAACACAAAGATTTCTCTTGACAATTTTTCTTAATTTGTTCAAAATGTTTGTTTTTTAATAACAATTCTTACAGATCATTGACTTTAAATTTTTTTTTGTGTGGGAAATTTTTGGTGGAACATACTTTAAAAAACCCACTCTAATAATCTTTTTCTGATCTTTTTACTCCCTCTTAGGTTCATTTTGATTGTGCTATGAAAGTATCGTTATATTTCTTTTCGATTTCTTGAAGAATTTCGATCCATTTAAAGTTTTTATTAATCTCAAAAAAATTTCTTTTCATTCTCTCATTTTGAGTTTGTTTATCTCTTAAAAAATACTTGATTTTCTTCGTTTTTTAGTTGATAAATCTTATGTTGTTTTTCTCAAAAAACGTTAAATTCTTTATTTTAAAATCTAAAAACCCCTTACTGTATGAAGTAGGTTTGGAGGTTTTGTGATTTATCCTTATGGATTTTTACTATATTTCGAAAGCTTTTGAAATATCCTTGCCGTTTTTTCTTTTGTAGTCTTGACCAAGCAATTTTGAGAAAGTATCAATAAAAAAAAAAACATATACTTAATCCTCATTTTGTCAAAGTTAGACATTTTTTATAAATTGCTGCCCCCAAATCGTCAATTCCAAAAGTTAAAATTTTTCCTTTTTAAACTTTTTCGTACTGGTGCATGAATTTTTAGCTTCAATCTATTTCTTTTTTTTATTCTTCAATTCTTTCTTTATTGTTTTTATAAGGATTCTTTATAAATTTACTTTGTTTGTCTTACATTTTGAACTTTTCTGCAAATTCTATAAAAACCCTTTTGAGTTTAAAACATTTTTGAATCTATATTTTTCGTTTTTTTTTTTTAAATTGTGAAGTGAATTAAATCATTTTCCATTTACATAAAAAAATTTTCCAATTTTATTTAATTCGTTTAATTATCAATTTTGCTTCATTTTTATACCCCTAGGGTACTGTACGATCTTATTTTCTGGGGACATTTCTCTTTTCATTTTTAGCGTTCGTGCCACTTTTTTATGGTGAGGTATAAAATTGTTTATTGCTTTTGATTACTGTCATCTCCCAAAAATTCTTCTTTATCTTCGAAAAACATCTCTTAAATTTTTCGATTTTTATTGTTTTTTTTTACAAGCTTCTTTAAATTTCCTTTACATTTACTGGATTTTTTTTAATTTTTGTACGAGTACATTTTTGATTCAATCCACAAAAATTCTTCTAATACTCGCCGTTCATTGTTTTTGAATTTCCTTTTCCCCCTTTTATTTTTAGTGTGAAACATTCTGATTTTTGGATAGTCGCTCGTATCAAAATCATCTATATTTTTTTTAAATTTTAAAGGGATTCTTTTTTTAAATTTTGGGAAATAATGTTGTACCTGAAACCCCAAGATTCAAATTGGATAAAACTTTTTTAATTTTTGTAAAAAAACTCGTACATTGCAATTTTTGAGAGGGCGAGAAAAAAAATTATGTAAATCGGTTTGTTAAATTTAACCTTTTGTTTGTACATGTGCCCGCTATACAGTTGTGTCAAAGATATTAAAAACCATTTAAAATTCGTTTTTTATTGTTCTTTGAAAATTCTTCGTTTCCTAGTTTAATATACATCTATTTCTTAATTTTCCTCGTTTCCAAAAACCAGTTGTTTAAGTTATTAAAAAAAGCCCTTTAAAATTTCACTTAAACCCTTGGTTCTATATAGTTTTTAAAAATCGTTATTTTTTCATGAAAGGTTTTGTAAAACCCAAAAACCCCCTATTCCAGTTTTAAAAGCATACTTGTTCTAGATGAATTTCAAATTTTAGAATGAACAACATATTTGTTTTGTTTAAAAGATTGTGAAAGTTTGTTGTTATAATGTTCTGGAGCAAGAGGTAAATATTTTGATGTTCATGCAAAATTTTTTGGATATTTAGTCGGGGGGTTCAAGAATATAGCCTAATCTTCGTCGCCCGTGAGTTTCCAAAAATTTTTTCTTGCCATTCTGCAGTTGTATACTTTTAGGACCCATATTGATACCTATACGGCGTTTTTTGTAAGCCATCCCCCTAAAGGGGTTTTCTTTGACGTAAAAACAAATTAGTTTTCGGGCTTTTTGTTTATAAAATTTTTAAATATTTGTTATTTGTTTTCCCTATGTTTAAATACACGAGAAAAGCCTGCGAATACCTTTTTCGATCATCAAATAATAATAATCACTAATTAATTTTAATTCAAACTTTCGTTAATTTTAACATAGCATCCTGCAAGATGGGAGCTGTTAGATGGTGCTGGATAAATTTATAGCAATTCAAACAAATTTCCTAAAATTTTTAAAGATATCAGCGGCAATAGAACATCTTTAAAAGTTATAGAGGGAGTAAATTTCCCCAGATTTTTTACTTTAATTTGTTCCTAAATTTTAAATAGTGTTTGAAACTTTCTAAATAGCTTCCCTCTGTCAAAAGTGAATGAAAACTTGAAATTTTCAATTCTTCTGTGTAAAAAGTTTTTCAATACTGTCAAAATTCGTAAGGAAAAAATTTCCTTTTTCCCCATGAAAATTTTTAAAAATTTTTCTTTGCATTTGTTGTTACTAGAATTGCGTTCGCCTCTTGTATAAAATGATTTTTTTGTTTAAATATCTTTTTGAGGTTTTTAGCTAAAATTTTCTATGACGATGCCCAAAAAAAACTGAAGTATCTACGAAAGAAAAAATTGATGAACTTTTTTGGTTTATTTATCTTAAAACTCATACCCATTCCTGAATTTATGAATAATTTATGTATTTTTCATCGGTGTTTTGCGATAAATAACATTACCATACGTTTGCAATTTTTTATGTAAAATGAGTATCATAATTTAAATATTGTGACAGAAAACGGGAAAATTTTTTGGGGGAAATTTGAGATTCAAGTTACAAGAAAAATGAGTAACCTCTAAATTTCCCTGTTAAAAATGACAAGATTCGTCCCTTTTTTTTTTTTTTTGATTATAAAAACCCCTCAATTCAAAAAATATGAAAAAGACGAATTTTGGTACGCTAATTTTCTGCTTCGGTCAATTTCATAGGTATTTTATTCTTAAAATTTAAATTTTAACTTTTTAGTATGTATTTCGTAATTTTTTTAAGTTCTTCAAAAAATTTTCGGGAAATTTTTTTGGGGAAATCTTTTTTTATTTTTGCCTTAACATTAGGTTTGTAAAATGCGATTTGCACTTTTGACACTAAATATAGAGTAAAACCAAAAGGGAAATGTGCTTTGAATCTTGGTTGTAATCGTCTTTGTGGATTGTTCTTGCATGTCGGAATTTTTTCTAATATGCTTTCAAAATCCTAAAAAATAACGTACGGATGGCTAAACTTCTTTTGATAATTAATAAATTTAGTTTTTTGGGCCGGGGGAAAAGGGCAAAAATTTGGCTTACAAACTTGTGTTGTTTAAAAATTTTAAATGATCTGTTAAATCTCCAGATTTGTAGAAATGGTTTAAAACATTTCGACACAAGAACGTCTTGTGGCTTTTTTGTAATTGAGAACTCGCTAATCTACTTAAATCTGTTATAAAAAATAATGGGTTTTTTTCATCTTGTTTAAAAAAATAAGTCAATTTTTAAACTCGGATCATATTTTTCAGAAATTTGTAAGGAACAACCTTAATATTTTAAAAAAACTGTAGACTTGTTGACATTTTTGGATTTTTGTATTTGGGAAATTGTAGCTTCGTTTTCTCGAATAATTGTATTTTTTAAGGACTTTGGATGTCAAATCCAGAAATATCTCGTCATTTACAAATTTTTATATTTTTTCCCGTTCAGGATGAAATTTTTTTTTTTTAATTGCAATGGATAGGTAAATAAAGAAATAGTCATCTTCATTTTGTATTTACACAAGTTTTTTTTTACCTTTTTTCTTGTGGTAAATCTATAAAAATCCTGCGTTCATATTCGTGTTATTAAGGCTCAAAATCAGTTGTTTACAGCGTTTTAATGTCCATCCAGAACCTCGATTTGGATGATTTGTCTGTTCTCGATGTGTTAATTTATTAAATTGTTTAGAAATAAAGCCCGTTTACATCAAAGATCTCGTCTGCTTTTATAGTAAAGTACAATTTGACAAGGTTTGTGTTTCACCGATTTCACTAAAGTTCGTTCGTATTTTTCGCATTCTAAAGAGAGATATCCTTTACTAATTTTTCACAGTATCTTGAACAGAAATTTTTTCGATATTTAAAACCTTTTAATTTCTGGGCGCAAAATATAAAAGATATTTGTAAATTGACATGAAAATTGTCGTTATAAAATTTGTTTAAAATGGTATTTGCTTAAAAATTGAACCGTGTATTGAGGATAAAACTTCTACATCAATGTTTATTTTCAGGTTTCTCATTAATCGTTTTATCAATTTCTTCGATCCTTTCTGACTTAGTTTTGTCGTTAGTTTCGATAGCCAATTTTTAAAGCTATTGAATGAATTTTTTCATCATTTTAATAGATTGAGATCTTTTTTACTTTCCTTCAAATTTTGCTCTTTAGTTCAACGCAAATTTTTCTATATTATACATGTTTTGGTGATCGGCTCAAATTTGATTTTCTTTAGCCCAAGAAGTCCTCAAATAATTTAGTATTTTTTCATAAATGTTCTTTGTTTTTTAGATGATTTTTCGAAATTGTAATGTCGAGTAATGTAAATGTTCAAAAATGTCTTTTTTTGCAGTATGGGCAATCTTATCTTTTTCCGTTCCATATTTAAAGAGCAAAAATTTGTAAACTAAAATTTGGAGGAAGTGGTGATTTTTGTGAAAACTTGGACACAAATCAGCACAATTTCTGGTCAAATGTTTTCAGATTGTTCTATTTAAAGAGCAAAAATTTGTAAACTAAAATTGTGAGAATGTGGTGATTTTTGTGACAAACTTGACACAACATCAGCACAATTTTCTGGTCTCAAATGTTTTCAGATTGTTCTATTTATTATAGAAAAATCTTTTAACTAATTTAGTTTAAAAGATTGGTTCTATTATAAATGGCGGCGCTGTTAAAAGAGTTGAATAAGGTTGGTGAAACTAAGATTCAAAGAATATAAGAAATTAGTGGAATTTGGTAAGAAAAAAAAGAGATATAGAATCTTGAATATTTGGAGAAAATGAAAGATAAATTCGGGTTTATCAATAATTGCCGAGTTGGAAGAAGATTATAATGTACACTTACCGAACAGATTTTGGGATGTTTTGGATGAAAAAAAGATTATAAGAATTGAACAAAAAATGAAAAAATTACACTTGGTTGTTTACTGGAAAGAAGGACTATTAAAGATAAAGAATGTGTTTACAGACATAACTTCGTGGAATAATAAAGATTTCGAAAGAATTTCTGGATTTTTTTCATTAAATACAGCTAAGAAATTTAGAAGCCTACAATGAACAGTAAAACACAGCGATAGATTCGGTTTATTTTAACATTCGTTGTGATTTCAGATGTGTTTATGGTTTCAATGGACAGTATTTTACATTGATTTTTCTGTCTGTCCCAAAAAGTGTCCTAGGAACCGGCATATTTCATATTCTACTGTAGATATATTATATATCATATAATATATATATATATATAGTATATATATATATATATATATCTTCAATAAGAATAGAAAAAGAATAGAAAGAAAATGAACATAAAAATTCTCTATATTTCGTTTAAGACATTTTCAAGAGATCTACAGAAGGTTAAATAAGCAAATATATCAACAAAAATCAATAAACAAAAGAAAAACATCATATGTTTAAATAAAACTAATTTTGAAGTACTCTGTACAAAGAGTAAATAATTTTGCTTATTACAAGGAATATAAAAGTTATATAATTAAAAATTGTGAACATGTAATTGAATCACATACTGCTATCCGTATCTCAAATTTTGACCATCCGGAATGTTTAGCTTTGTAGCACCCATCTGATGAGCTATTTCTAAATAATTTATTTTAAAGTGTATGGAGGGTTCTGAATTTTGGTTAATCCTTTTTAGAGAAAAAGCTCATTCATCGAATTTTTTGTTATGCTCCATTGCGTGGGCGCGAAATAGGAAATTTGATTTAATTTCAAGAACTTTGTATCGCTCCTTGCGATTTTTGTTCATTCTAATGTGCAATGGGAGTTATAGTCTGACCAAATGTAGTCCTTCGGACAGTCTTTTACATGACAATTGGTAAAATAACATTTGCGGGATTCACAAGTCTATTTTACCAATTATCGGATAATTCCTTTTCGTTGTGCTGCTACAGAAATGTTTTGAATTTTTTATTAAATTTACATTATTTTGCAGCGAGGCTTAAAACAGGGTTCACAGGCCAACAAGGTTTGTTTAATTTTTTGAGGTTAGCTCATCAGAAGAGGTTGTTTTGGTCTTACTAATATGTTTTTCAAATTTTGAGGCTTTTTAAAAAATAACTTTTGGTGGATTAGTGAATATATTTTTGGTTACGAAGTGAAGCCTGTAGAATATTTGTGTGCAGTTTTTATTATACCATTAATTTTGTATAGCCCTGGATGATAGGGTTGGTAAATAAATTTTCCTTGGTTTTTTATAATTCCTAGGAGTAGTGTTTTTTTAATTTTTGCATGTTATCATTTACAATATTTGTTAGGATACCCTCTATTTCTAAAAACATTTTTTAATTTTTCAGTGTGACCAATAAATAATCTTAGTTTATTAGAGCAGAGTCCTGTTTGCTCTAATAGTTAGACTTTTTGGAATAGATTTTTTTAACTAGTAACCAAGGTATGGCAGCTTGAGTAGTGTAAATATTTGCATGGGATTGTATTCTTTGACATGGATTTTTGTTTTTTTAGGTGTCCCTGGTCTAAAAACACATCGACCTCTAAAATACGTAAACAAGATTTTTAGAAATATTGAAAGTGAATTTTGTAAAACTGAAAATGAAATTTAATTGTTGAATAAAATGTGTTTTAAACTCTCTCGCATACATGCCATGGTTGCCTCATAATAAAAACTGTTGCCGTTCAATAAATCGGAACCAAACTAACGGTTTTAAATTTTGAGATGTTAAAAAATTTTGTTCAAGAAATCCTCAAAATAAATTTGCTTATGAAGGTGCCATTCTGGTTCCCATTGCGGTTCCTTTCATTTGTAAGTAATTTTTGTTTTTTAAATCTAAAATTATTCATGGTAAGTATAAAGGTTACTAGGGGCAGATAAAAAAAGATAGGTAGAAGGTTTTGAATTCCTAGGTCTTAAATTTAAAAAATGTTTCTACAGTTTCTTCTTCCATGTTCATGAAGGAATATTTGTGTACATTGATTCCACGGATCATCTGGAGCACACAAAATTAGTTTTCACCGTCCAGGGGCTGGGGTTTTTCAGAAAGTCTTGTCATATGAGGTGATTGGTGTCCTTTAGGGGTGACTGTAAAGATTTGGCCAAAGGTTGCTATGAAGCGTCAACGACGCTTGACATTCATTTCTGTTGGTGAATCGTAGCTGGGAAACAATGGGGTCGTCTCAGGCGGAGGGCGAAGTCGGTTTATGTAATTTTAGGTAGCGTGTAGGAAAAACTGGAGTTCGTAGGTGAGTTTGGTGTTATTAGATTGATTTCTTGGTCGGACAAATTTTTGTGTTGGGCCTTTCTTTTCAAAAATTCAGAAATTGCTGTTGTTAAATTGTTCAGTTGGATCTTTGGACAATTAATTTGTATGTAGTAGTATCACTGAGTTGTCTTTCAGCCTCTAAACGTATAGTCAGTGATTTTTGAATAACAATCGAGTTGTTTTTGTCCTGCAGGGGCTAAAATTACATTGTTTTTATTATGTTTCAATGAAAGTGATTGCTTTTCTTTCATTATAACTCAGGTTTTGTTTTTTTTTGGAAGTGACAATCACCAAATGTGGGATTTGCTATATTTGATATTTTGGAGTTAATTATACTGTTCCACAGGATGATCAGGCGGTAGGTTAGGAGGTTTCCCACTCAGGAATTTGTCGTTGAACTTTCATAATCGATTTTGTACATGAGACTGAAGTGGTATTTGGTTTTTGCGAGAAGTTAAAATTTGACACGGACATTCTCTTGACGAAAAAGGCAAGAGCATCAGCTACTAAGTTCAATATGATTGAAGGTAGGAGTAGGTTGAGAAGGTCAATCCTTTAGAATGCACTGACATTTCAGCTTTGTTAGGTATTGTAGCTGGGATAAATTTACAATCGATTTAGCAGATATCTGAGATATTTCAGCTTTTTTTACAACTTTTCCACTAACATTTTGTTGCATTTTGTTGATCATTTCTTGCTATGACTGGTTTTTTACTGTATTAAGGGTTGATGGATTGTTCATTATTAAAGGATCTTTTGAAATTTGGATATTTTAAACTATCCTTAAATATTGTTGGTTAAAGAATGACCAAATTTTATATTCTCGAGGCACTAAATTTTGAATGTTTTTTTTTTTAGTAGTGAATTGGGCTTTTTTCGGGACATAATGTTGTTAGCGTTTCATTACTTATTTCATTAAGATTGATTATTATATATCTGGAAATTTTATAAAAGCTTCGTGTTTAATTCTTTCACTGTTTTGTTTGTGTTCTTTAAAACAATCCTTTATAAGGTTGTAGAGAACTTGATTTGTAAGCTCCATAAACTAGTTCGATGTAGCAAATCCTTTAATTTCGTTGTGCACACTTGGAAGGAAGAGCAGAGAAATGGAGGAAAATTTTGGAACGTCTCGTCCATGACGGAGTAGCGAGTAATACCCAAAAAGTTCAAACATGCACTTAAAAATAAAATCTGAAAGTGTAATTACGGCCCATCCATTTTAAGTGATAGTCGGTATTGTTTTACAAAATATGACTTGCTTGAGTTCATTATGTTTTGTTTATATAAAGGAAAGTTGAAAAAAGATAAGGAATAAGAGTAAAGTTTATAAGTTGTAGGAAGTATAGTATAGTATTTAAGAAGGTAAATATTTACCAAATGGCTTTAACGTTGAATGCTTTGATGAAAATCCCAAGTGGGTTATGGTATCTTCAATTAGTATAGAAAAGAATAGAAGGAAAAGAACATAAAGAAATTCTCTATATTTCGTCATAAGGACATTTTCAAGAGATATACAGAAGGTAAATAAGCGTATATATCAACACGTAAACAAGACAATAAACAAAAAGAAACATCATATGTTTAATAAAACTAATTTTGAATTACGTACAAAGAGTAAATAATTTTGCTTATTACAAGGATTATAATGTTATAAATTAAAATGTGTAACATGTAATTTTTTACATACTGCTATCCGTATCTCAAAATTTAGACTCAATCCGGATGTTTAGTTTGTAGAACCCTCTGATGAGCTATTTCTAAATTATTTTATATTTATAAGTTTATGGGGTGTTCTGAATTTTGTTTAATACTTTTTAGAGAAAAGCATTCATCGAATTTTTTGTATATTGCTCCACTTGCGTGGGCCCGAAATAGGATTTGATTTAATTTCAAGATTTTGTATCGCTGCGATTTTTGTTCATTCTAATGTGCTAAGTGGAGTTATAGTCTGACCAATGTAGTCCTTCGGACAGTCAGTACATGACGCAATGGGTAAATAACATTGCTGGATTCACAAGTCATTTTACACCAATTATCGGATAATTCCTTTTCGTTGTGCTGCTACAGAAATGTTTTTGAACTTATTATTAAATTTACATTGTTTTGCAGCGAGGCTTTTAAAACAGGGTTCACAGCCAAAAGGTTTGTTTAAATTTTGAGTTAGCTCATCAGAGGGTAGTTTTGGTACTTACTAATTTGTTTTTTCAATTTTGAGGCTTTTTAAAATTTACTTTAGGTGGTTTATGTGAATATATTTTTGGTTACAGGTGAAGCCTTGTAGAATATTGTGTGCAGTTTTTATTATACTCCATTAATTTTGTATAGCCCTGGTTTGATAGGTGGTAATAAATTTTTCCCTTTTGGTTTTTATAATTTTCCTTGGAGTAGAGTTTTTTAATTTTTGCATGTTATCATTTACAATATTGTTAGGATACCCTCCTATTTCTAAAAAAAATTTTTTAAATTTTTCAGGTGTGGACAATAATAATCATTGTTTATTAGAGCAGAGTCTGTTTGCTCTAATAGTTAGACTTTTTGGAATAGATTTTTTAACGTAACAGGGATGGCATGCTTGGAGTAGTTGTAAAATAATTGCATTGGATTTGTTTCTTTGACATGGATTTTTGTTTTTAGGTCTGTCCCTGGTCTAAAAAAAAACACATCGACATCTACAAAACGTAACAAGATTTTTTAGAAATATTGAAAAGTGGAATTTTTAAAACTGAAAATGATTTAAATTGTTGAATTTAAACTGTGTTTTAAAAAACTATCCATGCCATGTTGCCAAATAATAAAGAAATGTCGTCCATAACTCGGAACCCAAACTAACGGTTTTAAATTTTGAGATGTTAAAAAATTTTGTTCAGAAATCCAAAAATAAAAATTTTCATATGAAGGTGCCATTCTGGTTCCCATTTGCGGTTTCCTTTCATTTGTAAGTAATTTTGTTTTTAAATCTAAAATTATTCATGGTAATATAAAGGTTACTAGGGCAGATAAAAAGAAGTAGAAGGTTTTGAATTCCCAGGTCTTAAATTTAAAAAATGTTTACAGTTCTTATTCCATCGTCATGGGAATATTTGTGTACAATGATTCCACGTCAACTGTAGCCAAAATTAGTTCACCGTCCAGGGGCTGGGGTATTTCAGAAAGTCTGTCAATGAAGTGATTGGGTGTCCTTTATGTGTGACTGTAAAGATTTGGCCAAAAGGTTGCAGATGGCGTCAACGAAGCTTGAAATTCTTTCTGTTGGTGAATCGTAGTGGAAAAATGGGTCGTCCAGGCGGAAAGGGGGAATCGGTTTATGTATTTTAGGTAGCGTGTAGAAAACTGGAGTTCTAGGTGAGTTTGGTGTTTAATAGATTGATTTCTTGGTCGGACAAATTTGAGTTGGGCCTTTCATTTTCAAAATTCAGAAATTTCTGTGTTAAATTGTTCAGTTGGATCTTTTGACAATAATTTGTATGTAGTAGTATCACTGAGTTGTCTTTCAGCCTCTAACGTATAGTCAGTGATATTTTGAATAACAATCGAGTTGTTTTTGTCTGCAGGTAAAATTACTATGTTTTTTTATGTTTCAATGAAGTGATTGCTTTTTTTCATTATAACTCAGGTTTTGTTTTTTTGGAAGTGAATCACCAAATGTGGGATTTGTATATTTGATATTAAGGTGTTAATATACTGTTCCCCAGGATGATCAGGCGGTAGGTTAGGAGGTTCCCATCAGAATTTGTCTTGAACTCTATATATATATATAGAGCATGCTGCATTTCAATGTATGCTTCTCAACTACATAGACCCCTAGAATTTACCTCAATTTTAATTTACTTTTTACCAAAAATAAAAATACATACTTATCTAGGATACAAACACTTTTTCAGATGAAACAGACTGTAGCAACTCCGACAGTAAATTTGAATACGTTAAAAAGCATGCCTTGCAACATTGTAACCATTGCACGCGACTACACTAAGTTGTGGTACTGTAATATTCAACACATCGCTGCGCTTGCCGCAGTCCATTATTGCTTACCTTCATACTTACTGCGGTTTCTCCTTCACGCTACATTAACATATTAAGGTTGGGGGTATCTGAAAACACTCTAGTAAAGTTTCCTCTAATAAAATTAAAAAATTGGGCTACCAATTCAAAGTAGTGACAGAGCATAAAAACCTTGATAAAATGTCAAATTCAAAACTTTGTAATCTGAATCAATCCATTGCCCTTTTCTATTTTTCTTTACTATTCATCAGTATTGAAAAATTTCATTTATGATTTTAACCTTTAGGTAGGGACTTAAACTGTACCATTGATAATATTTTCATTGTTTTGTTTTTTTAAAGCTATGATCTATTATATCTTTTCGCCTTTTTTTTGACATGACATACTTTCACTTGATTCATTAAAAGAAATACTTTCATCAAGCGGAATACCATATAGTTTTACATCATTATAGTAAATGTATATTTTAGT
>NW_025785116.1:0-44311 GCF_021130785.1 Homalodisca vitripennis | reverse complement strand
TTGAGTGCCAACATCTTTGCGAGCGCTTTCTGGTGATCGCTGGCCACTTCCTTTCTCCACTCTCTCACAGAGGTCCTTGTGACCTGCCAACACGTCCACCAGGACATTGAGTCTCTCACAGACCTCGCTCTCCTCGCACTGGGCCAGAGAACTTGCACGTGCCGACATTGTTGTTAATTCTCTGTAACACAGTTATTGTTAATTACTATTAAGTAAGACCAAGGGGAATTGGGGAGCCTACACTTGACAGAGTAATTCTCTGTAGGGAAAATTATAAAAATTTAGGTATTGTTGTGCTAGATTTCTTATTACAATATTCTGCCTTACAAGTGATAATTATTATAAATTAAAGCACTTTTTCAATTCATTTACTCAATTAGTACACATTTTGTATTCTGTAAATGATGTTATATTAAAGATTTCTCACATGTAAAGTAATATAAGCTTGAGAAGTGCTGGCATTGACTAAACAGACAATTTTCTATTTACTACTACATTTAATATCTCTAGCCATTAAACCATACTGCCCATATTCACTTGTCCAAACTATCCAATATACAATAAAACCTTTCATATCTGGCCTAATGTAGCAATAGGGTAGGACAAAAATATTTTTAATTGGAAATGCAACTACTAAAGTTGTGGTTCACTTTTTGTTAGGCACTAAGTAATTTAAAAAATGTTGAATACCACAATGAAAATGTTTTGCATGAATTTTTTATAAAAGTGGTTGTGTATGTAAAACGAAACCCAATACAAAAGGTTATTAACAAAAATAAATGTTAGAAAAAGTGTATCATTCAGTAATATTCAATATTTAAAACTCAGATATTAGTGCATTGAAAGTACCTATCCCACCACTCACAACACAACCTAGTGCACATTTGGATGTTTGATATCGATCTCAGCAAGGTCATTTCTAAAATATATAGTGGAGTAAGTTGCCAAAAAAAAAAAAAACAAAGGCTTGCACATCCCTCTCTTACTCTTGACATGTTAGAAATTATGAACAAACAGTTAAAGAAAAAACTTATCTCTTCAAAAAAGCAATATTATAAAACAAAGCAAATAATGTAAACATAACCTCTTGGCAATTAATAAATTCGGAAGTAGGGACAAACCAGACAAAAATTCCAAATTAACTCTAAAAGTTGATGGTACAGTATGCTCAGATTCTTCACAGGTTTGTAAGATATTTAATGACTATTTTTAAAATGTAATTGACAATACTGTGATACCAAACTTGGAAACATCTCGAGATGTAATGGAGGAGATTTGAGAGACTGGTACACTTCTTAATACACCGAACTTTTCATTTTTCTCTGTTGATGACAAGGAAGTTGAGAAAATCATAAACAAGTTGAACAATTCATATAGTTCTGGATAGGATGGTATTCTTGTGGTGCTCTTGAAAATAGCTAAACTAGTATTACTGAAACCAATTACTTATTTAATAAATGCTTTGTTAATGTCTGGAATTTTCCACACAAACTTAAAATTACAAAACTGAAACCCTTATACAAAAAAGGAGATGAGCGGTCAGCATCAAATTATAGACTAATTGCATTGTTACCTCCAATCTCAAAAAATATATGAAAAGGTAGCTTATAACCAACTTGTATACTTCCTTGAAAAAAAAACCAGTTATTTAAAACTTTTGAACATGGATTTCAAAGTGGAAGGTCTGTTATAAGAGCAGCCTCAGACTTTGTTGAATAAATATTGGACAGTCTAGATAGAAAAATGTTTAAGTAGTGTTGGTTTGTTTATGGATCTGAGTAAGGCATTTGACTCGATATCTCATGAATTATTATTATTAAAATTGAGTAATTTAGGAATAAAAAAGAACCCATTGAACTGAATGAGGTCATACCCTTTGCAATAGAAAATAATTTGTGGAAATTCCTCAAATGAAAAAATTACAACATTTCTAACCAATTCTCAATGGAAGAAGTAAAATATGGAGTACCTCAGGGATCTATGTCGGGTCCTTTATTGTTCACTGGCTGCCTAAAAGATTTCCCTCAACTCAGTGAAGACAGTAAAATTATGTCTGTATGCTGATGACATTAATTTGAAAATTACAGCCTCATCTATTAAGAAACTAAAAACCAAATCAAATTTGGACATCAATTTATTAAATTACTTTTTTTAATTCTAATAACCTACCCCTAAATGCAGACAATACTAATTTAATATTAATTTTCTAACTCGGCAAACTACAAACAAATTTCACCCTGCTCCTATAATCACAATTTGTAATGAAATAATTTAAATTGAAATTGACAGTATTCAATTTTTGGGTTGATAAATAGACAAAAATCTTAATTTGGAACATTCATGTAGAAAAATTACTTTCCAAAATTTCATCAGGTTTATATGCTTTAATTAGACTGAGAAACCTGTGTGAAAAAGAAACATTAAAGGTTATTTATTTTTCGTATATTCACTCAATAATATCTTTTGGAATCTCACTTTACAGTGCTACTGCTGTAAATAATCTAAATTCTATTCTAAAAATGCAGAACAAAGCCATTAGAATCATTTTTAATTTTCATAATAGAACATCCATTAACCCATTGCGGATCGTGAAAACGGCGCGCGACGCGCGCGGGCCTTAGAGTACGAATTAATCCGTATTACAACGCAGCACCCGCAGTGGTTGCACGCCTACCTGCCTGCTTAGCGCGCTCGCTAATTAGGCCAGCGTATATAATTATACATGTTTTGTTTGTTTATGTTGTTATTTATGTTATATAAACATTATACAGATCATATTAGACAAGTATATTATACTAGAACAAATGTAAAAATACAGGTACATAACATTTTTACTAACGTTTTTTGCGTGTTGTAGCTGCTTGATGTAGGACGGATCAAACGTTTTACACAATAAAAAAATGTTCTAATAAAACTGTCAATTCAAGAAACAACTAATCTAATATTTACAAAATATTGAGACTGTCTTTGTCTTAGTAGTGGATTTTGGTGTGATAGTCACGGAAACAATTATACGCGTGATAGAATCGTCTCCATCCTCAATAACACTATCGATATCACTTTCATCACTTCCACTTTCTAATAATAGTCTATCTAATTCAGATGATCGTAAATTATCACCCATTTTATTTACGTACACGCACACGAGGCAAAGGAAAATCGAACGCCACGACTGTACGACTCAGACAAACAATTTGTCGCAAATAAAAACGTTATTGACCGATAACGAGGGGAGTATTTGTGGACAGGTACCAGAGATAAGGTAGGAAGCCAGTCCAGGAAAACGGACTATAAATAATCTCCGAGACTTATAACAGCGATAAGCGTTCAATCAAAACAAATGAGTCATCCGTACCACGTCATCCGCGTGAGGGTCACGTCATTGTGCTTTTGGTCCACGCCTCGCTCCGCGTCACCCTCACGTCGTTGATCCGCAATGGGTTAAGGAATACTCTAAAGAAGAAAAATATAATGACGGTTTATGTGATGTATATTTTTAAAAGCAAACTTTAGGAACTTGAAATGGTAGGAGATAATCAAAACTATTTCACAAGAAATCGTAATAATGTAGTAATAAGCCCCATACCTTATACATTTTTAAAAAGAAACCAAAGTATATTGGATCAAAATTTTATAACAATCTTCCAATTGAAATTAAGTCAGAGGCTACATTCAATAAATTTAAAATAAAATTGGAAACTTTTCTCATGTCATCATGTCAAAAATGTCATCATTTGTCAGCAGACTAGACATAGGAGGTGCGTGATATCACAAGACCAGATATGACAGATTTTACTGTATAGCAGTTTTGTACTGTATTTCTTTTTCTTTACTTTGTGAATTATGATAATATTTACTTCTGTTATCTGATCAAATGGTTGAACATAGCACAATTTGATGCAATCACAAATTCCAAATTGTAGATTATTGTTATTGCAACACTATTTTGTTACATAAGAGCACTGTAAATAAGTTATTTTAGAATTAAAACGTGTTAGTTTTGTAGTCAGGCTGTTAGTAAGAGTAATGTATGTAGGAGGATTGTTTACTTATTTCAGCAAGTCTAAATGTACAAGTACTTTACCAAAGTGTCTGTTATACATATTTTGTTAATATTAGGCTAGTGACGGGAGGATATTGAATATGATGTATTTAAAAACACCCTTGTAATCGAATACTTTTATCCCTATCTGCGCTGAGTATTTCCAAGAAGTCTAGACTTGTCTTACTTCCTTTCTGCAATGTATGGTTTCTTGGTTATTTGGGGTTGCCCATGCCAAAAAGTTGAGAAAATTCTTTGCCTTTTTGTGCCTCCTATAAACATGTCATACCCATGATTTATTAACTTAAAAAAATCTTTGTTTACCAGCTACTTTAATTCCGCCTGAAAAGACTCTTTTCTACTGCAGGTCTTATTTTGTTGTAAACTAAAAATTATTATAATTTGCCGATTAAACTAGTCCAAGTGTATTTATAAAAAAGCATACCAACAATACTGTGAAACTCACTTAGATATGAGATTGAAGCCTTTCTTCATGTTAAGCCAGGTGTTGTTGCCACCGGTAGCCCACGCTGAGCTGCCTCCAGGCTCTGCAGCAAGCTTATTCAGTTGACTGGCCAACTCACCCATGTCGTCTGCATACCTGCACATTTTCTCAGGTAACATAAGACCTATTAAGGTTTCTTCATGTTAAGCCAGATGTTGCCACCGGTAACCCATGCTGAGCTGCCCACAGGCTCTGCAGCAAGCTTATTCTGTATTATAATTGATTGAAATTCAGCTTCAAAGAGACCAAATGTTCGGTAAACTACTCTAACCTAATTTTTAAATCTAGGAGAAATGTCGATATTAACCCATTGCGGATCAACGACGTGAGGGTGACGCGGAGCGAGGCGTGGACCAAAAGCACAATGACGTGACCCTCACGCGGATGACGTGGTACGGATGACTCATTTGTTTTGAACGCTTATCGCTGTTATAAGTCTCGGAGATTATTTATAGTCCGTTTTCCTGGACTGGCTTCCTACCTTATCTCTGGTACCTGTCCACAAATACTCCCCTCGTTATCGGTCAATAACGTTTTTATTTGCGACAAATTGTTTGTCTGAGTCGTACAGTCGTGGCGTTCGATTTTCCTTTGCCTCGTGTGCGTGTACGTAAATAAAATGGGTGATAATTTACGATCATCTGAATTAGATAGACTATTATTAGAAAGTGGAAGTGATGAAAGTGATATCGATAGTGTTATTGAGGATGGAGACGATTCTATCACGCGTATAATTGTTTCCGTGACTATCACACCAAAATCCACTACTAAGACAAAGACAGTCTCAATATTTTGTAAATATTAGATTAGTTGTTTCTTGAATTGACAGTTTTATTAGAACATTTTTTTATTGAGTAAAACGTTTGTACGTCCTATATCAAACAGCTACAACACGCAAAAAACGTAAGTAAAAATGTTATGTACCTGTATTTTTACATTTGTTCTAGTATAATATACTTGTCTAATATGATCTGTATAATGTTTATATAACATAAATAACAACATAAACAAACAAAACATGTATAATTAGCGAGCGCGCTAAGCAGGCAGGTAGGCGTGCAAACACTGCGGGTGCTGCGTTGTAATACGGATTAATTCGTACTCTAAGGCCCGCGCGCGCGCCGTTTTCACGATCCGCAATGGGTTAAAATAGATTAAGAAATTTTGAAATGTCTTCCTCAAAGTTCAGGGCCTCTAAACAATAAAAGTTTGGTGCCCTTAGATATTAGTCTTCGTAATATTATTAAATGCTTAAAGTGCTATTAACAAGAATGGATGTACTCACGCGTGTGAGCGGGTAGGTAGCAAAGTTCTCCGCTATCTGTTTAATGCGAGTGACACCTAGCAGAATTACTTTAATCTGCTCGCGACTGATGGCGAACTCACTGGTGCAATCGGCTGGTACAAGATCCTATAACAGATCAATAGTTAATGAGTGAATGAACTGAAATTGGTATTTTTTTAATTTGGCTTGGAATTGAGTCGAGAAAAGTACAGGTCAAATTCATCAAGATGTTCAAGCTTCCAAATCCCCCTGAGTTCTCCAGTTTGTGAATTCATCAATTCTGTAAAACGGGTGTTTCATCAACCACTTCTTCAGCTCTCTCTTGAAAGTGATGCTCTCTTCCTGTAGTTTGATTTCTTCAGGCAGGATGTTGAACGGTTTAGCTCTCATGTAAGATGGCTTTTCCGAGTACAGTGCCATTCTGTGTGCTGGTAAATTGAAGTTTGCAGCCCGGCGTGTGTTATATGTATCCAGATCTTTGACTCTTGCCAAGTTGTTACAATGTACATACATTATCACTTGTAGTATATAGAGAGACACTACTGTGATGATGAGCTCAATAAAATCTCTTATCAATCAATTATATACCAGATCAAATTATTTTGTTCATAAACTGTACCATAGGCTTAGTAAATCCATGTCATCTTTTAATGTAACTAGTATAACGTATTTTATTAAACCTCCATACTCAGCCCATCTTGTGAAAAAAATAGATTTAAAAACGTTATACACAAATGGCTTTTGGAAAATCCTTTTTATAATGTTTACAAGTTTTTAAATGCTTTATTTGATAAACAGACTTTGAAATTTAATGTATATTAATGTTTATTTTAAACTATGATTTTTAACTTATGTATTTTATTCTGAGTATTTAATTTTATTTTATTGTTAGGTTATTTATGACCCTGTCTATGGCATTATTTGCTTGACTACAATAAAGGATTTGAATGAATATACTTCTATAATCCTAGAATCTATACAATATTTGAAGTACTGTATACTAAATGAAGTACCTTTGCAACTGCAAATTCTGAAGTTGCAAACTCATCAGGCACACGGTCTGAACACCTCACGTATCTTGTATTGCAGGTCATCCACCGGTGCAGTGAGAAAGTAGTGCAGTGTTGGGTCGGTGCTGATAGTGGGATGTCGGGCCACAAGAGCGAGCCACACCGGCGCAGACTACGGCGCCGTTCCTCAATGAACTGTCCATCCCCTGCCCCCAGCAGTAGGCTGGCACTGGCTGCAATACAAGCAATCTTGTATAAAAAATTCACAATTATTATGATAAAACTGAGATGATTACTGTTGTAAATTTAAACTATTAACTATGCAATTAATTTTTAAAACACAAAATACTCATAACATGTGCGTTATGTTGATGTTCCTCAGTAGAATACTAAGACAAAATGGGTTAACCAACTCGGCACCTTATTATGGAATGGCAGAGACAAATAAAAACTACAAGTAAGTAATACTTTTTTACATCTTCATACAAATTTGTATAATATCATTTCTGGTTATACATCTCAGTAAAAGACTCCAATTTGATATCTTTTGGCATGTTGTTAGGTTTTGGTACTTAATATGTTCTTATAAAAATCAATTTGCAAAAGTCAATATTTTTGTAAAGTCTACCAACAAACTCTTTCGAGACCCTTGATTGATTTGTTCCACAACTAAAGCATGCTTTAGATAGTTGATATGATTTGACATAACTTTATCTGTCAAAAGTAGAATATATGACGATTACGATGCATAAATATTTTGTTATTGGAATGATAAACTGACCATTCTACACTGTGGAAAAATTTCTTTACAGGACTTAAAACACCTCAAGTTTGATTTCATTAAACTATTTTAAATATCAAAGATTGTAGATAAAGAGACTTTCATTCTAACTTTGTTAGAAGAGACTTTCACTTTTGCCATTTGCTTGTGCCATTTACTTGTTATGTGTAATTGTTATACATGCTGTAAATGCATTATTTTGAAAAAACAATGTATTTATTGCCTCAAAGCCGGCTGTAACAACTATTAGCAAACAAACCTAATTGATTATTACATACTAGATTAAAATATCTGAGTAGGATTATAATATAAGCCAGAGGGCCCCAATGTGTGTGTCATGGTACCCAGAGATGCTGTCAAGCATTATAAAGAACTACTGCTGTCTTGCAAAAACAATATCTAATGTTAACTGGTAGACCTCACAGTACACTTCTGAGATAAGCAACAGGCCCTCAAGGCTTAAACCCATTGCAGAACACTGACGAGCTGTGCTCGTCACGCAGCGACCGGGCGTAACGGTGGTCTGCTTTTAAGTTTCCCTCCAAATAGTTCTATTAATGTCTGATAGATTGGGCGATCGTCTTCACTTGTCAACTAAGAGTGTTTAACAACGGTCTACGTTCAGAGTTTTCAAAAGTTTTATAAATATCCTACAGATCGTAGTTGTATGTCGAAGTTGAAAAATCATTCATATGAGTTTACTCTCTGCTTTTTAGCGCTTCTGATTGGTTGTTTTCCTCCGCTGTTATTATAATAATAACTAGTATCGCATTTTATGGTATAATTTGCGTGTCATAATATGAGCTGATTGAAATGGAAATCTTACGATCGTCTGAACTTGATCGATATTTATTAGAGATATTTATTACAATAGTTAATAAACAATATATTGTATTTAATTATTTTGTTTTTAAGAATATAGATGGAGATATTTTTATAAACTGGAATCCAGTTCAACGTAGAAATGAAATGAATATACAATAGCGAGCGATATGATGTGGTGCACCATTACTGTTTGTTCGACCGCTGACTGTAAATTAATTCGTGCCCGCGCGCCAAAACAATACGATCCGCAAAGTGTATGGTAATAGGCTCCCCCTTAGAAGACGAAGAAGATTGCATTTACATGTCATTAACTCATATGTATACATATAATTAGACACTAATATAACAAAAGCTTACTAACCTCCTACAATCATCCTCTTTGGTGGCAGTTTTGGAATCAGCCTGTATGGAAAACGGTTGAGTAGGACATCATACAGTGCGACAAAATCATTGTATCTACGATTTACAGTTGAATCAAACCGCTGCAATATACACACATCTTGGTTATTATCTATATACAAATTCAAAAAAGCAAAAAGAAAATCATTTTAGGTAAACCAATTAATAGTTTTATAGTGATCAAACACTAAAAGAAGTGGTTTTGAAAAATAAGCAACTACAAAACTCATGACCTTTTTACAGATAAAAGACATGCCAAAAGCCCCAAAACAATAGAGTGTAATGGTATGTCTCCAACTAAGTTCCGAGAAACTAAAACACCAAGACTTGTCATGGTAGTAGTTAATATATTCTTACCCAATGCATGTAATTTTAATACAATTATTTCAAGATTTAATTTATTTATAAAAACTTATAAAATTTGGATATTTATAAAACTTTAACACAGTTTTTTGATGTTTAATTCAATTTTGGTTTTGGAAAAAATAAAGTTAGTACAATAAATTCTACATAAATAGCAAGATATCACGCTTTTGGGGCAAGACTGACACAGCTTTCTGTTGAAGCAAAATACGATTTTACACACAGAATCTTTCTTTGTAAATATAATGGAAATAAAATGCGTACATTACAATTATTTGCTCTTAAAATGTTCAACAGTTTTAATGCATATTTTTCTTTGCAGCATTTTGAACTTGATAATTGGCTAAGTACATGTAGAGGTAACACGCAATGTATAGTAAAACAAGTTTATGAATAAATAACACAAAGTTGTTGATATCAATAAAGAGAGAAAATTCTAACAGTACAAATTGAGTTATTTTTTTAGTACAAAATGTTTGAATGAATTTAGAAAGGAAATAAATAACATATATTTTAGAGAAGTTACACTAACCTAGAGTAGTCAGTTTATTAATGAATCTTGTTGAATGTCTGTATATTAATTTATTATAGCATACAAAATGTAAATGTAACAAAATGTAATCATTTTTTTGACATAAATGTAGTCTAGTTATAGGAGGTAGAGTCAAAAAGTTCCCAGAGTCAATATACAATCAAATTTACAAATATACAACCAGTGCACTCGCCAGTAGGAAATTAGTTTTGCAGCAGTTGGTACTACTTCTGGAGAGAAAATATGTGTTGGTATCGCTCAGTTGCCATTGTTTACTTGTGCTGTGGATCGCCCTACGTTGCAGTGCCAATTTGCTGATGATCCCCCTCACGTTGGCTGCGGTAATTTGCTGAAGATCGCCCTACGTTGACTGCGTCAATTTGTCGCGATATCTGCCCGTCGTAGTTGTGTCAATTTGCTGTGTCGGTTTTTTTAGTGTTGTTGACGCCCCATGTAGTTGTGCGCCTTTTTGTTACCAGTCCCACGTTGCTGTACCATTTTGCTCCGGATGGTGTTGGTCGCCATCTTGCTCAAAATCTGCCCAAAGCTAGCTGCGTTCCCTTGGTACTGCTTGAAACTCTGCCACCTTCCAGATAAACAAATTGCTGTCCCAATCCTCTCCCAATCACTACTCAAAATGTGCTCCCTCTCATTGGTGATGTAAATTACTTCGTGTTAGCTAACTCATACTATTCCAACTTAATACCAAATTACTATTAAATTTGAATGTCTGTGGTGTTGTCACCAACAACAAGTCTATGTCTATCTCAGGTTTTTAAATAGGTTGACTAGTGGTTAAAAAATTTAATATCACTCCATTAAAGTTCCTATCACACTTTTTTATAAATGGGATACTCAAAGAAAAGTCAAACCAAGTGACCTTGGCGTTAATTTATTCCATATTACACTGTCCACACATATATAATTCCACTCACCTTGCTTTGATAATTTAAGAGTTTAACATAATATCCCATCCTTCACTAAAATTTCAATTACACCATATTACAGTTTCCTATTAATTTCACCACTACTATCTCAGGAGAATCCACACAACCTCCTTGCTTTAAGTCTGGAAAGAGAAGACGGAATCTCCGTATAAAACTACACATACCGACTCAAAACAATACTCATCCCCTCTCCCGTTCAAATCAGCGTCTTCACGAATAAATATAATTTGATTCTTTTCTTATAATTGTCGAAATTTATCACGTTTACTATAATTAATCAATTTAAGTCTTTCTATTTTCTTTTTATTATTTTTTCAAAGCTTTTTATTTAAATTTTTAGCAACATGTGCTTTATGACGTCATCAATATACAAGTCATTTATCCCACAATTGGCTTTTCTGCGTAATTCTATTTAGTACTTTTGTAAATCACGAATTTTGGTTATGTTTACTTCATTTTAATTAATCAAATCTTTTTCCGTATAAAGTTTAATATATTTCTTTGTTATTAATTAAATAAATCTCAATTCCGACAACATGTGATTCACTGACGTCACAGTCTGCCGATTCACTGACGTCACAGTCTGCCGATTCACTGACGTCACAGTCTGCCAATTCCCCGCGAATATTCAAATGTCGTAATTTGACCTGTTACACAACCCCCAAATATAAATTGATCACATATTTGTTGTCAATTTATATTTCTGCTCCGAGTAATTAAATCTTTTAAATTTTTGTTCAATTAAACTATTATTTAAATTTCTTGATAATTTTGTTAACACCTGTAAGAGTATTCACTTAAAATAAAGTAAAATATCAAATAATAATAAATTTTGATATAGTATAATATATTTATGGGCTCAAAGTATAATATATTTTGAGCCCAAAATCAATAGAGTTCTTTCTTGGACTAAGAGGAACCCATGTACTAAGTTGTACTAACTTTCCTATGAAGAGTTATATTTCCTAAGGTGAATCGAAAAATAGTTACAGTTACAGAAGATTCGGTTATTTATTAGATCAGTGTTATTCTGTGTTGTGTACCTTGCTTGAAATGAGATACTCCACATGTTTCATGAACAGCCCTTTCTTCTCTGGTACCACCTCGACCTCAATGGTGTCTGTCCGGAAGAGGTCACAGTAACGCAGGTGAGATGAGGTGCCCAGGTAAACAGTTGGCAAACCTGTCAATCCACAATTTTAATTTATATACATTGTTTAGTATGATATGAGCTACATAAATAATTAAAATACTTTTATGGAAAACACTAATCCGAATTAATAGTGCAATATATAGAAAAGCTTATTTTTTGTTTACATGCTAGGTATCTCCCATACTTCTGGAAAGTCTGGGTTTGCGCCATTTAAATCTACTGAATGGGCTATCAAATGTGAAAGTGCAATAAAAATTGCAAATCTTTCCAAAAAAATAACTTTAGTATTTGTAGCATGATTTTTTTCAATGACATTCTAATTTACTGGGTTTATAAAGTAATCACTTAATAAAATTTATTAAGTGATTACTTTATAATATAATATATTATATTATATATAATTTATAATATATTATATTTAATATAATTGGAAAATAATGAGATGCTTTACGAATATAACTTAGGTATAATGCTGAATTTCACAAAAACAAACAATCTCTATGATCCTTATCATGGTTTCAATTGAATTTAAACCTACTTTAATACTCAATCTTTTATAACTTTTAAAAATGATATGAGAGAGAGAGAGAGATGCCGTTTTTGTTATTTTTTTTACGTATTGGTTTATAAATAATGATACCTTAATATAAAACTAGTAAATTTTGTGAAAAACAAATTTATTTTTTCTGATGCATGGTTTTTGGGTTTAAAAATCACAAAAAATAAATTTTAGAAAATAGAAAATGTATTTGATGATAACATACTAAACATAGATATTCAATTGAAACAAGATTGTTTTTTTATTTTGTCATAATCAACTCTTACATAATTGTAGGATACGCATAAAAATATTTTAGCACGAATATCGACTTGGGAAATCACCAAACAGAAAAGGATATTTCAACTGAAAATTTTGAAAATGCATTAATTTGGCTTATTAGAATTGAGAATGCATTGGTATGGTTATTCGTGTCTAGGTACTGTTATCAAATTACCATGTGCTTTCTACGTTGTTCTTTTAAATTCTTGGTAGCTTGTTCATCACCACTGGTTCTTCCACTGAATACTATTGGATATATCATTAAATGTATTACAAAACATTATCCTTTAAGATAAATAATTTTGAAACCTTTCAAATGCCCCTATATTGGAACAGGAATTAATATTATTTGTATTGTGTTTTTATTTCTTTTGATTAGCTTAACATAAGTTCCAAATTTAAACTTAACTATTTATAAGATGCGATTTTTAAAATAAAAAAATGAGCGCACAGACACTAAATAAAGCAAGCTAGGATGTTCATGTGAAATTTTTGCTTGTTTTTAAACCAACCTTTAGTGAAAATATGTGTAAATACATACTTATATATATTTATGTAAATGCATAAATATGTATATTAATATACCATGCATCAACAAAAACTGTAGCAGAGGTAAGTTTAAAAGGAGAGAGACATGCAATGACATGATTCTGCTCTCAGCTTTCCTTGCCTTGTATGTTGTTACTTGTTAATTTGGTTACTCTGTCTCAATTCAGTTATTGTGGCTGATACAATTGGTTGTGAATTATATAAGTTAATATGATAGTGTATTTTATGTAGTAATAGAAATTTTCTAAATGTTTTAAACACCTAGGTTTTCTTCTATAAAACACTTCAACATGGCTGGTGAATTTTGTGATTGCAAACTGTTCAAACTATCACAGAAAAACGACTGTTTGGATACAATGGTTTCTTTAATCCTCCATGGAATTAGAGATGTACATAACAAACGAAAAGGAATAATAAGAGAACTGGATAGACGGTTAACAGAGAAATACCCTGATGTTTGTTTAACAGCAATAAATGTTTAGTCAGGGACCAGAACTTTCATTAGAACCAGACAATTAAACAGAAGCGTGGAAAGAAAACTAAGTGAATTGAAAAAAAAATCAAATAAGTGATTAAAGTCCAATAAAACACTGTAAACAATAGTAAGTCTTTGGTTACCACGACATCTCAATATATACAAACTAATGAACCTCTAATAAATATATACAACACAGCAAGGATATATTTAATTATTGCTATATTCTGTAAATATGTGCCTTGGCCAGTCTCAAGCCTGTAAACGAGCTGACAGCTCCGAAACGTAAAGAGTAATTTTTATGTCAGAGAATGTTTGAATGTCACCATTTAGTTATTTGTTACTGAAAAAATAAGTAAACCTTTTAATCCTTAATATGAGACATTTCCAACAATTCTATGAGGTGTAAAAATGTTTGACATTGTTCTTACAGTGGGAGTGTTGGCCATCTTCTCACTACAGCTGACTCTTAAGATAAATAATTAACAAACCGCTTTATTTACCTTAACTCAAAATCAACTAATAACATGCACACTTGCATTCAGACAGCTTAGAGCGTTACTGTTAGATTGGTGAATAGGCAACTGCCGCTGATGAAAACTTACCTGAAAAAAAAAAAAAAAAAACTACCTAGCATACTGAAAGTTTCATGTGATTAAAATTCTTAAAACTGTGACAGTAAATAAAATATCAGTTATAGACTTTCACTGTTAGTAAGCTCATTTAGTAATAATTAGAATACAGAAGACAGGATGTGTTTACAACATTTTAACATCTTCTACAGAGAGTGAGTGATATGTTTAAAACTCTGTAGTTTCAATTCAGTATGTCGCGTAAACTGCGGCTATCATACTAGCTACGTCATATGCTGGCTAGGAAGGAACCACTTTCTGAATCGCAGTGCAATAGTACTTATATACAGCCCAGGTATAAGTTGGAATTCAAGAGGTTAAGCCTTTGCAGGCTGGTGGCAGCAATTAATTTTGGTGAAAGTAAGAGTGTGGTTACATTGTAATAACTTCTTTTGCTTTATAATACAGAAATGGAATTTCACATATTTAAAATGCATGTTCTTCAACATTGTTACATAAAGTTTAAATTAACAAAACATTCTTTGTACATTAAAAAATTTGCACACAAAACAAATAAAAATAATAAACAAGTAGATTTTCAATAAACCAACAATGTTTTTACACAGAGAAAACAATTAATTTACATATCTAAAAATTCTAACTTAAAACAAAAATATTTCAAAATGCACACCAATATGTGTTTTCTATCTATTATTCTACACAAAATCCAGTCACTATATTATTGTAAAAGATTCATAGTTCAAAAAGTTTTAACTGTTTTCATATATATAAAAGCAAAGTAATACTAGAATTTACATGGTTTACTGTTTCTTCTGTAGTAATTTACTAGAACTTAAAAAAGCCTTGAAGCAATTTTGCATTGCAAAAAACAAAGGTGTAGTGACACTTAACATTTAAGTTCAAGTTTAATAAGCTTTATTTCCAAAAACAAGCATTGTTCACAAATCCATCACTATCATTTGAATTATATTCACAATCATGGAGCATGAGGGGAACTGGGATCATTTGTCACAGTTCGTCCGGGGCATCCTCCTGGAAAAGAAACCCGATCTGGACCGCGAAGTGGCCTTCATAAGGAGCGAGCCCCACAGGCTTAAGTCAAATTTAGGCCTAGCCTGAAGTAATGTGATAAACAATCCCAGGTTAGAATCCTAAAGAGTAGAGGAGGTTTTTTTAGTGGGTAAACCCGTTTTTAGGGGAGTCCCACACTACAGGCTCGCCACCTGCGTGCGTAATTAGCTGGTAATAGTTGAAACAAACAAACAAATTCAACAAAAACAGGTTAGCTTCACTAATGAAAATATGGTTAGTTTTGCATTTAAAAAATTAGTATGAACATCAAAATGATCTAGTGGAAATACAGTGAAATAAGTGAACAGTTAATTGCAGACCACATAACCAGCACGTGAGCCAGCATTTGGTCCCGACCAAGCAGCATGTAATCAGCTTGTGAGTCTATTCCAAAGAAGAATTTTTGTTTAAAGTTTGTTATTTACAATGGAAGGATTGAAAGGAAAAAAGGATTTCGGACATTTTCCAACGATAGCAAATGTCCGAAATCCTGTTATCCTTCCAAAGAAGATCTTCATAAAGATTTCTCTTCAAGAATACAGTAAGGAATAAAGAATATAGTATGATAAAACATATTGAATACCAAATCAATAGTCCCCATTGTATATCTAAACTGGGAACTTGACAAATAGACAGGAAAGAGCCAATACTGTTTGACAAGGTCAGTACTGATATAAAGTGCTACAATCACATACATGATTTGATAATGAGCTATTTCTAACTGACTCAAAATTTGTTGCCTTAAATTGTGCAGTCATAAACTTATCACCTGAAGCTTGGTTGTCGAAAAGCTCCAGAGACAGGTCTCGGCCTTGCTGTGCCCACCCAACCAATGCCAGGGCAGCAAACAGCTGATCTGAGCTGACATGGTCATCCGCTAACTGTAGCAGCTCCCATATCTGTACAGAGCACCACAATTTGACCTTGCCATTTTTTCCAGTCTTCTATTAATTTTTGATGTTCCATGAAATCTAAATATCTGTGCACTAACTTTTGAAATATTGATTATCCTGCCTCTAATATGAAATCCTAAACATATTATCTAAATGGTTAGTAAAATTGACCCACTGAATTACTTTTGAACATGTACAGAAAAAATATTGCTAAAAAATCTTTTAACCTATAAAGTAGTGGGAATATTGACATTAGGCTGAGGAATGCTGTGTTGAACATTAATGTAGTAGTAGTAATAATAATAATAATACTGAAACCTAAAATTCATATTAATTAATTTAAGGTACATGCATAACTCTTAATATAATGATTCAAAGTTTTATGTACTGTAAAAACACATAATTAATTTTAGTTGATAGCATAAATAGTACATTACTGTGATATCACTAAGGAGGAGCTATTCACTATTAATGGAATCAAATGTTATCTTGCAACTGTAAAAGATTACAACTAAATAAAAGTGTCTATCTTTATCTCTATACTGGGTCAAAACTCAACATGTTAAACAAAAATCTTTGAACTAACCATGTTCAATAGTCTATAGTCTTTATTACATATTCTTTGAGAAATGTACATGTGTCAAAAGTTCTATACAGATTGGTCAAGTTGTGTTGGTTATGTTTTCTCCTCCAGCCCAGGAATTCATCCACAGATTTGAATGGTCTGTTGATAAGTCATCTGGTCAGGGTCGTTTTCAGCTTCTGTTCTTCGAGTGACTTCATGTTGTCTGGTAGAAGGTTGAACAGCTTTTGGTCCATGTACAATGGTTTCTTTTCAAACCACTGGCATGGCAAGTGTTATGTCTATGGATGTTGGTGCCTCGTTGTAGATGTTCCTTGTCAACATGAACTTCTCGGATGTATAAGCCAACTAATGTTAAATCTTTTGGTTGGGGGGAAAAGATTTGCAGCTCTCTCTAGGACCCAGTTCTGAGATTATCCTGATGATTTTTTTCTGAATCAGCAGAATTCTATCAAGGTTTCTTGTTGTGGTCTCTCTACAAACTATGAGGCTGAATCTAGTGTGTGACTCGATCAGAGCGTCGTACGCAACTTTAATTGTGGCTTCATCACTAATATGCTTGATTCTTTTTAAAAAATACAGGCATGAACTTAGTTTATTGGAAAGACCATGATTATTCCATTGTAGGTTGTTGTCAACTATCATTCTAAGAAACTTGGCATGAGTTTCCACTTTATATCTAGAAGTGCTGGAATTCCGAACTTTCTTCTTCCAAATGCAAGCTGTCTTGTCTTATCAGTGTCAACTACTAAATCATTCTCGTTACAATACTGGTAAGCCATGTTCAATGCAATGTATGAGTTGATAGCTGTGTTGTTTGAGGATGATTTAGACACCAACCGTGTTGTGTTATCAGTATACATCAGAGGGGAGCAATGCGTGCCTAGGTATTGTGGCATGTCATTCGTCAGGAGGATGAACAGGACTGGCCCCAATACAGAGCCCTGAGTTACTTACTCCCCTCATGATTGGAAGAGGCTTTGATCTTGTTACTTGGGTCATACCATTTTGTGTGTTTGTATCTCAACGATTTGACTTTTTCCGTTCAGATAATTCCTCAATCACGCTTTTGCCTGTCCTTATATTCCAAGTTGTTGAGTTAATAATAATAAGAATCAGTTCATTTGCCAAGCAATCAAAGGCCTTTACTGAAATCCAACATGATACCAGCAACCATGTATCCCTCCTCAAAAGATTCAATGATAAATTCTACCAGTTTGATCTTGACTGATGCTGTTGACCTCCCTTTGACAAAGCCATGTTGGTCTTCTGTCAGGATGTTGTGGAGTTGGCAGTAGTCCTCACATTTTTAAAGACTACTCTTTCAATCACCTTATAAATGTAGAAATACTCAGTATGGGATCCGCTTTCAGCTGGTAGAGGTGGTAATAAAGCTCTGCTACAGTATTTTAGTAGTTTTGCTAATATTTCGTCGAGTCAGGCTGAGATTTATGACTTAATGCTTTCTATTATAGCCTTATTTCCTTAATTTCTTGTTCGTTAGTGAGAGTTAGTTGTGTTAAGTCATGGTTGGAGACAGTCAAGTGTGGTGCAGTTTGTTTTGAGGGCCTTGGTTGTGAGTTGAGAGTATTTTCTGCTATGTTAGTAAAGTAATGGTTGGATATTTTATGTGGTTCAGTGGTTAACTGTCCTATACAGAAAAGAAAATCTTAAAAATACCATATACACTCAAATTAAGCTCAAAAAAAGTTTATAAAAAAGTACAAAACTTTTTGATAAAAACTGAAATTTTTATAAAGCAAATTTTGTTTGTAATAATATGTATTATATTCCTAATTAGAAAAAAAATAAAAAAAATAATGAAAATGCAAAAAACAGCCCGGCACTTTATGCATATGCCTTGGGAAAATGCCAGCGGCACTCAAAGGGTTAAAATGATAAATAATAGTTTGTTTTGTGTAAATAATTTGTGGTAATGAATTTGAACTATCTTAAATTCATGCGCTACTATGATTTCAAATCGATTTACAACTAAAGATTTCAGTTTAAAACAAATTTGAAACACCAATTCTAAACACAATTGGATCAGTTTAAAAACAGTCTTAATTTATCAAAAGTGGAATTTTTCTAGTTGTATGTTAAATACCTGATCCAGTTTCTCATCTCTGAGTTTTGACTTCTTGATAAACGATCGGAGAACATCCTTCCTGGAGAACTCTGGTGATACGAGAGAGTTGATCTCTGCTTCAACCTCACGGTACTGTGCAGGAACTGACCCTGTCATACAAGTATTCCATCTAGGTTAAGTCATCAAACCAGCTCTTTGTTTACAAATAGAGGTATTGTAAAACTTGTGACTACAGACTTCAGACCCGTACATAACGAACAAACATGAAAATATGTTGTTAACTCTTTGGTTCAGATGTACTATTAGTTGGACATGTTTGGTATACAACTTGTTCGTAAATGTCGATGCTAAAACCTATAGTGATGAGTCTATCAGAGATGCCTTTACTAGTGGTTTAAATTCTTCTCAAATCAGACAACGTATAGTGGAACATAACGTTTTAACCTTGGAAAAAGTTGAAGAAATAGCTCGTTCCTTAGAGTCAGCTCAGAAACATGCGGACGCTTATTCCATGACTTCAGAGGTACCTCAATCATATTGTCACAACGTTGATACGAGTAGTAATTTAAAGATTCCTTCAGACAAACTAAAAACTCAGGAAGACAATTCTACTGCTGCTGCTGTATCAGCACACAGACTCCGACAGAAAAGTTATTTTTGTGGAAGAGCAAGACATATTTCAAGAGATGACTGCCCTGCAAAAGATGCTATTTGTAAAGGTTGCTCAAAAACTGGTCATTTTCTCAGAGTTTGTTTATCTAAGAATCTTAAAAAAGGTAAGATAAATTCAGCCTCTTTAACAACATGTCCCGTAATAACTTCAGCAGTAACACCCAAAGTATTATCTAAAGCAATTGTATCCGGAAATGTAAACGGAATTTCTGCTAAGTTTTTAGTTGATACTGGAAGTTCTGATAGTTTTATTGATAGTAGTTTTGTAAAGGCTAACAACCTTAAAACATTTCCAGAAGTCAAACAGGTGTCGATGGCATCTACGTCACTCGTTTCACCAATTAAAGGGTATGTTAGGGTAGATCTGTGGGTACAAGACAATACTTACAAACAAATCAAAATGCTTGTAATTGAAAGGTTATGTACTGATGTACTGATAGGACATGATATCATGAAACTACATACAAATGTTACTGTAGACTTTGGGGAACCAAGATCATCTTTCTCCGTTTGTAACATTGCCTGTGCTAATGTGGAACCACCATCATTATTTCAGCACATGACTAAAGATTGTCGACCTGTTGTGACTAAGACAAGGTGGTTTTTTTGGGGAGGATGAAAAATTTATACAATGTGAAATACAGTCTCTTCTTAAAGATGGTGTTATCGAGGAAAGTGTTTCTCCATGGCGAGCTCAAGTGCTCATTACCAAAAATGAAAACCACAAGAAACGACTTGTAATAGACTATTCTCAGACAGTAAATAAATTTACATTATTGGATGCTTATCCTTTGCCAGATATCGAATCACTTGTGTTAAAAATTGCTAAATTTGATACTTTCAGTTCATTGGATTTGTCTAGTGCTTATCATCAGATACCAATTCCAGAGCATGAAAAACAACTTACCGCTTTTGAAGCTAATGGGCAGTTGTATCGGTTCAAACGCATTCCTTTTGGAGTAACCAACGGCGTGTCCGCTTTCCAAAGGACTATAAATAAGATTATTTCAGAAGAAGGACTCGAAGGTACTTTTGCATATATTGATGATGTTATAATAGGAGGAATGGGTAAACAAGATCATGATAAAAATTTAGAAAAGTTTATGGCTGTGGCTAAGAAATACAATCTAACATTGAACCTGAAGAAATGTAAATTTGCTCAAGATACTATATCTATCCTTGGTTATCAAATCAGAAATAGAACTATATGTCCCGACCCAGAGAGATTACAACCACTTTTGGACATGCCTCATGATGCTGCTTCTCTTAAACGAACACTTGGATTGTTATCATACTACTCCAAATGGATACCAAGGTTTTCTGACAAGATTAGAAGTTTAGTAAGCTGTAAGAATTTTCCTATTGAACCAACCTCCAATGTCGCTAGTGATTTTCAAAACATTAAGAAGGATATAGAAAGATAATTTCTTGTGACTGTTGAACCGGAAAATCAATTGATAGTCGAAAACTGATGCTTCAGGAGTTGAAATAGCTGCTACACTGAGCCAAAATGGACTAGAACTTTGTCTGGAAGTGAAAAACAACACTCAACAGTAGAAAGAGAAGCACAGACCATCGTAGAATCTATTAAGAAATGGAGACATTTTTTGTTAGAGAGACAATTTATTCTCTTAACTGATCAAAAAGCTTTGTCATTTATTTTTGACCAAAAACATTCTAGCAGAATTAAAAAACGACAAAATCATGCGCTGGCGACTAGAGCTTTCTCCTTTCTCGTACAACATTCAATATCGACCTGGTAAAGAAAACGTTTCTGCAGACGCACTCTCTCGGATCTGTAATGCCTCTTCAACTGACAACAAACTTTTTGAAATGCACCAGGCTCTTTGTCATCCAGGAATAACGCGTTTCTATCACTGGGTACGCAGCAAGAATTTGCCATATTCTTTGAATGAGATCAAATCAATGACTTTATCTTGTCCTATTTGTTCAGAGGTCAAACCTAGATTCCACAAACAAACCAACACATTGATAAAGGCCACTTCACCTTTTGAAAGACTCAATATTGATTTTAAAGGACCATTACCATCGTCAAGTAGAAATCGTTATATGTTAAATATTGTTGACGAGTACTCTCGCTTCCCATTCTCTTACCCCTGCAAAGAGATGACTTCGAGTACTGTGATAGAATGTTTGGAAAACTTGTTCTCTGTTTATGGGATACCAAATTACATCCATTCTGATAGAGGCAAATAATTTTTGTCTGATGAAATAAGGACATATCTTCATCAAAAGGGGATTGCTACAAGTTTAACCAGTCCATACAATCCTGCAGGAAATGGACAAATTGAGAGGTATAATGGAATTATATGGAAGACCGTTACACTGTCACTAAAATCCAAAGGACTGGACCAACGATACTGGGAGTCTGTACTTCCAGAGTCTCTACATTCAATACGCTCTTTACTATGCACAGCAACAAACTGCACTCCACACGAGAGAATGTTCATACATCCACGTCGATCAACTAAAGTTACTTCACTACCAGCATGGTTACTGCAACCTGGTCCAGTACTAACCAGGCGAAATGTAAGAAGCAGCAAATACGAACCACTAGTTGATGAAGTTGAATTAGTAGAAGCAAATCCACAATACGCACTAATTCGTTACCCCAATGGAAGAGAATCTACTGTTTCACTAAAACACTTAGCTCCCCGAGGTGATAAAAGTCTAATGGTGACAGACTTATCCAATTGGTCGGAAGAACAGGAGGTGGAGGATGAACATGAAGATGCATCACAAGGAAATAAGGAAGATTCTTCAAAAGACACTGAAGTTGAATCTGAACAGTTCAATCAAGAAAATAAAATAGTTTCTCCTCGAAGAGGATCAAGAATAAGAAGGATCCCTGAATGTTTCAATGACTACCTCCTAAAATCAGTGGGGGAGAATGTTATATAATTTACTCCATGTAAACATAACTAGATCAACTGTTATTTTTAAAGAAGATACTAAGTAATTGTTTATACATTCTGATTGAATATCTAAGGTTATCTAGTTGAATTTTGTTGATTAAAGCCTTAGTTTGTAAAAAGGTTTTCTTAGTTTTCATTACACAACTGTTTTTGGTATTTAAATTCAGTACCAGTAACTATCAGTCTGAGAGCTAATGTTAAACAAAGTTCTAAACTCAAAATAATAGCAGTTAGAAGACAATTTTATATTTTACTTAAAGATGGAATTTAAAATAAACACAAACTTATCATTCCTTTGGATTTTTGTATCAATGTAAATCCAAAAATTACAAAATATAACAAATTGGTCAGCCACCAGAGAATAATGTAGATCCCCAGGGTTAACTAGATATAACTTAAAAACACTAATTCAGAATTTCTAAAATGCTAATGCTTAAACCATTATAAAAATTAAACGAGAAAACTCGGTTGCTACACACAGTTCTTAGAGATCAAGCCAGAAAACATGATAGAGCACTCAAATGTGCACCTGATGAGACAATGAGACTGCCATTTCACCTACTTACAGGTGTCTCTGATGTCAAAACAATGTAAAGGTTCATTTTGCGCTTCTTCATCGCCAAATTTCTTTGGATCTCTTCAGACAAACGTGTGTCCAGATTCCAGGAATAAAGTCTAAGACAGTGTCAGATACCAGACACTGCAATAAAAGGAGAGTGATTTGGAGCTAAAAACCAACATTCAAATTGAATCTACCCTCTCTACCATAGCTAAGTTATGTGTAAACATTAAAGTTTCTAAACTTAAGTTTAATTACTGGCTGCAAATGTAAAGGCTGAACCATAGTACTGGGTGCCTCATTCTCACATCAAGCACCACTCACCATCCCCCACTAGTAAAACATGGTGCAGTTTGAGCTGGGAAGCAATGACTCGTCACTTGTGCAGTATAGTTTACTATTCCTTATGCCTTATATAAAGCTCTTTTGCGTTTTAGACTTTAGTAGTGGCTTGAGGCATTAGTGTTCATAAATTTTTGTAATTTATTGCTGACTGGCAACAGCAACTACTGGACTTCAGTCGAAACTGGGTGGTTCCAAAAAGTCAGATGGTTTTGGAGAAAAAGTCGGTTTCTATTTTGAATGTTGTGAACAAGAAGGGAAATTTAATATTGCCCCAAAAAAATGGGAGAAAGAGTGACAACTGCTGCCAGTGTTTCTAAGTGAAGCCCAATGCAGATAAAGTGTGGAAAAGAAGAATTTAGCAGAATCGATGATAGTCGACTCAAAGCCTTCCTTTCCAACTCCAAACAAAAGAGAAAGGTGACAGGACTTGATTACCTTGGGATTGTAGTAAGACAGACTATTAATAATTTATATTTGGCTGAGAAATGTTTACCAACACTGAAGAAAATTCATGCAGAATTCAAAAGTAAACTGAACTTTACCGGATCCATTATGAGTTTAAGGATTGTTATGAAAATGGACTACAGATAGATAATGACCATGACAAATAAAAAACATTTTCATGGAAACCCAGGATGTGCGCACAAACAATTTGTTCATTTGAAAAAAAATCAAACAATATTGGGATGAGAAGAGTCCTATAGTTTTTACAGACGAATCTGACATTGATTGAAGAAAAGGATGGTCCTGGAGTAGCGGCACCTTTATTCAGTGGCAAGCGGATTATTTTTCCTTCACACAGGGAGAAAATGGGTTTTGTCAAAAGTTGCTAGCAATCCCAAGCGGCAGTATGTGGAGGGCCAGAATACAAACAAAACATTATCACTATAATATGAACAGCAAGATGTATTTTAAATAGTTGAAATAAAATAATTCCCGAATTTACTTCCCATGCTATTGTCATTCTTGACAAAGTATCCTACAAGAATGTCCACTTTATAAAGCATAAAATCTAAATACTAGAATGGGGAAGAATACTCCATTTTCATTGTCTATGTTGAAATTGGAATTATATGCTTAGTTAACCTACACAAACTAGCTCACGTGCTTTTTAAAATAGATGAAATTGTGAGACAACATGAATTTGATATCCTCAGGCTCTATCCATATCATTCCGAACTAAAAAACCATAGAGCTAATTTGGGCTGATATAAAAAACTGGGATGCAGCTCACAATGTGACTTTCAAAATGCATGATGTTGAATGTCTTGCAAGAAAATTATGGTGAAAATTTAGAAAAATCGTAAAAGGAACTTGATAGGAGTTCAAGGCCACTTGAAAGACTTGATAGATTTCTTATAATAGATTTAGGTGCAGACTACAGTGAAGAGGATAACAGCGACTTTCTTACAGATGACAGCAATTTTTCAGAAATGAAGGGGGTGATATGAATAATTTTTATAATGTTATAGCCCAAAATGACACTTTGTTAACCAATGTTTATTGTGGACGGATAAAAAGAGGACAATTTTAATTACGCAATCTGTGCCCACAATTTTGTAACTATTGTACTTATAAGGTTCCTGGTGGAATGTCACCAAATTAATTCCGGGCAGTAGTAACTGTATTACGATGGTATCGGCCGATTTGTTTCCTTTAGTAGCGGAATGGCGAGTGATGGACGTCTACACTGCTAGTGACCACGAGTTCATCGCTTTCCATCTTATCGATAATCAGCTGCCGCGGCGAGCGAATACCCGAAACACTCTTGGCTGGAATCTGGCTAAGCTGGACAGGGAAAAACTCGTCGAGCAGCTAGATCGTAGTATCGAGGCTGGTGTTCCGGGGTTTCCCGAGTCCACTGAAACAGCTGAGGTTGAGGCTTATATCGACTCTTCCATGAAACTGATAGAACACGCTTTGCAATTCGTCAATGCCTCGGAAAACGACCTTACCGGGGCCGTCGCCAAGCCTTTTGGTGGACGGACGAAATCGGCGAGCTCAGGAGAACTGCACTAATGTGCAGACGTAGAGCGCAGCGAGCTCGACTCGAAAACGGCTGATTAATTCACCCACTTATTATTTCCCATTCAATACATAATCAATCTATCCTCCAATAAAATTCCTTCCCCTATATTCCTATTTCACATCTTCTTATTCATTCAAACATATCCCTACTTTTCCTCTTCCACCCCAAATCACCCTACCCCCCCTATCTCTTCCCCTTTAACCTTTCCCTTCCCCATCCTTATACCATCAAATTCTCATATTTATAAAAACCCCTACCCATACCTTCTTTTCTTCTTATATATAATAATGTACCGATCCCCTAACTCTCTAAAAACCCCAAAAATCCTTCTCTTTTCTCAATACTCTTTTTTATACAACCACATTCCCCCTACTTCCTCCCCTACCTCTCACCCATCATTTCAACCCCCCTATCTTAAAATCCTTCATATATTCTTCCTTAACACCCCAAATATATAATACACATCCATAAAGTTAAATCTTTAAGTTCCCTTCCGCTATTCCTTAAATAAATTAATTCTCTTATCACTCAACTTCAAACATACTTAACCCTCCACCACCCGACTTCCAAACCATTCCCCCTAATAAATCAATCCACTCTGTTTACTTAAGTAACTTCATTAATCATTACAACCCAATTATATCATTTCGACCATACTCATCGCACTTTCTATAACTACTCAACCGCGCTATCCATCCCTTCAATCCCCGAAATATCTACACTCAATCCAGAAAGCCAATTACAGAGTTGATCAGTGATGTCCCTAGCAAATCGAAACAGCTTGTCACCAGGTCTCAGGCGATAGTGCTGATTGTTACCCATTGTAGTTAACCCAGCGTATTAATCATCTCGTAATAGGAGGAACAGCTAGATTCGTTGCAGCGTGACTACATCGGTGCCCGACTATCTCCCTGCGTACATTGTGAGGGACTACCTGAAGAACCGTCGGCTGTGTAAGAAACAAGCCGGAAGGCGAACAAAGAGTCACTTCCGGTGCGGCAACAATGGTCTAAATTTCACTGCCCGACCTATGAATGTTTCATACGATTGGTATTACCATCTCCATGAGATGCCCCCACTACGACTACCACTAGGGTTATGCATATGACCCGTGGCTCTGCAGATCATCCACGGCGAAGTCACTCGGGGAGAGGATCCGGACTTGGACACAGTTACGCCTTAATCAGCCCCCCCCCCCCCCCCCCCAGGTAATCGCATTCCCGGCGGTCCAATGCCTGCACCGAAGACGAGCCCCAATGGACTTGAGCTGGCGGTCGGCCAAAGACCGAAAATCGTTAATTATGCATCCAAACTAGACGGAGAATCCCCACTCCTGATATCTATGAATAGTGGGGGGGGTTTCGAGGGTTACGGTACAAGCGACCTGCGGCGCGTAAGTATTTCTGAGGTAGTGTTACTCGACTCCGTCTTCGGTATTGGGAGCACCTTTCAGGGGTATGTGATTAACGCCTCCTAGGGTGTTATGTCTCTCGGCAGTGCTGATGGTAACCCGTAGGATATAAGCCCTAGTAGGTCAAGTAAGAGACGCCTCCTAATGTCTACTGTTAAACTCAACCCCTTCAGAAATTGGCGCAGAGTTTTGGGCGGATGTCAAATGAGGATAAGGCGCGCCGATACAGTCAAATGATGTTATCGGAACAAGAGCAAGGAGCGGCACTTAGGGGCGGCCTGGCCTATCGCACCGTTTCCGGTTCGGCCTTGGCGGGTCGTGGCTGGGGTGATTCCTATTGATAGGTGCTGGCCCATCGAGAGACAGCCCGGTTCTTTCCGGGGAGGCTGGCCGAGTGGCATGCCCGAGCGTGGTATGAAGGGATCCTTGTGATGCTGCCAGCAGGGTGGGAGACTCTGCAGGTATGGCAGCTGGAGGTGGACGGAAAGGATCGGACGGTCGCTGGGACCTTCCGTCTCATTCGATGAGCTTCAATCCTGTGGATAGATCGTGGCACGGGGAGATGATTTCTACCTGTGTCAGTTCCTGACGGGGCACGGTTTACTATAGGAAAGTACCTCCTACAGGATGGGGAAAAGTCAGGTCGCCTCGGTGTGCTTACTGCCCCAGGAGGAAGATTGAAAATTGTTCATCACACTTCTTCGCTTGCGGGCGCTTCACTGAGGGCCAGGCGATCGCTCGCCCACTAAACGTTGGCGATTTACGCACGTCAGAGACCCATTTTCGGAGATGATGCTTTGCCTGCGAGTGAGGACGCCCTGCTGGCCCGATCCTGGAATGCCTGGAGTCACCACTCCGGTACATGCGATTCCTTCATCAGAAGCGTGAAGACGGACTGCCTCCCTGGCTGACACCTAGCTTTGAAACAAGTAGTTTTGTCCTGGTTGGGGAAACATAAGACAAGACGGACCAGGTAAGATGTCATACCGAATTGGGTTCCGGCCTTGGGCCTCCGTGGCCCGTAGGGGGGTTTAGTGGGTATAGTCCGCAAGGGAAGTCCCTAACTCCGTGCACAAATGCATTCCCCCTACGTTAAAAAATTAAAAAAAAAAAAGAAAAAAAATGTGTATTACGTTTTTATTACCCTTATGAGATAGGAATAAGATTTGGCGATAAAGATACTAGTCGAGGCGAGGAGAGCGCATAAGCACTCAGACAACTTGCTTCTTTGAGGGATGTTTTTAAGAAGTTTGTTTAGACGATCTATTGCAAAAGTTACTCTCCAAGAGGAAATAACTTCGTATTAGACGGAAAATGCTGAAAATAGCCCTAGGAGGGCTAAATGTACAAGTTTCAGGCAGCAGTCACTTAGGACCCACCACCCCCTAAAACCTCCCGATAAATATACAAAAAACAAGGAAAGACTAACCAACACCACAGAAAAAACAAAAAACCAAGAATGCATGAAATATTACCATTGGATAAAAACCAAAACAAAAAAAACCAATACCCACTCCTCCAAAAACAGAGAAAAACTCCTAAATATGTATGCAGAGAGAAGATAAGGATTACAAACAAAATAAAGACTAGTTTTTTATACTCTTGAAAATACCTAGGAAATTATAAATGTATGCCTTTATCAAATGCCTTCTAGGACCATATTAAATAAGATAAACGATGTGAAGCTTAGAGTCGAAAGAAAGATCAATCAAACAATACAATGGAAAATGGATGGAAATCTCATAGCCGGGGGGGGAAAAATACCCCCCAAATATACTCGTTCTAATTCACTTGCTAACGTCTTACTCGTAAAATAAATAACATCTCCAATGTTGGGACAATAATAAAAAATAACCTCAACTTTTTGAGGTTATTATAAAAGATGTAAAGACAGGACCTGTTTGCGAGGACTGATGAATATAAAACAAAAAAACCCCCCCCCATTTTTTTTGTTTTCCTTTATGCCACACCTGTGTTAACATGTGCTAAACGTGCTTCGACTACACTACACCTTGGCAACGTTAAGATGTTACGCACTGGCTCAGTAGTGTTTATTTGAACTAATACAAATCACAGTAGTGCTTTTAAAATGGCTACTACACTCTGATCAGGTCAACTAAATAAATATCTCATCAAAAAAAGCAATAAATGTTATTAGTTTTTACCTAGATGTTAGAAAACAGAATGTTCGGTTTACTAGTTTTTGAAGTTGCTACTGTAATTTTTTTTATTTTTATTGTAGTTCAGTCGGTATGGCTGAAATTTAAGTGACAAAAAATATTCAGATGGTAAGGTTAGGTTAGAGGCTAGGACTACTTCCTGTCAATCCAGGTATAACGGGCAATATTCTTTCTCACTGTTGGGAAAAAAAAAAAAGAAAAAGGGAGTGCTAGCTTTGTCTAATCAAAGGAGTGAGGGAAAAGACTGAAACGATAAAGTACTCCCTCATGTTTGGGCTTGACAAATTAAGTTCGAAGACTCGCATTCTAGGCCAAAGGCCAAATAGTGTGATGTTGGTAACAATGGATTGGACAACAGTTTAGTGACCTGTTATGAAGGACTTGATTTTTTATTTCCTTCCTTACACATAGTTAGGTGGGGAAGATTATTTAACATATGTGAAAACATATTAATTATTCTGAAAATGCTGTGCAATCACAGTACTAATTAGAAACATCGTATTTAGTTCCCATCCCATAAATCTCTCTACCATAAATGTCATAAACGCCCCCTGTAATGTATATTATTTTACTTTTAGTATGTATTTTTTTTTTTTACTTATTACATGTATTTTCTTTAATATTATTTATTTTAGAATTCTGTATTACATGTTGACTCTTATTTATAAAATAATAGTATTATAAAGAGAAAAAACAAAACGATGTTTATTTAATTTTACTACATTATTCCTTTTACTTATATATTTTAATATATTTATTTTAGTTCCCTCCCCCCCCCCCCCCCCCCCCCCCAAATGTATACTTAGGGATTCCCCCCCCCTTATACGACCAACACCCAGACATGAATCGTTTATTTCCAATTTCGTTTCTACTGATTACTAGATTAGGTTATTAGACATTTTGGTAGAACAATATTTTGTTCAATATTAAAACAGGGCATTTCTAATCGCATACACCTCCCTTCCTCCTCAGACAGAGGTCATCAAGTCGAGCTGCGCGTCTAGTAGATAACGTGCTTTTTTTGAGAGTCTCGCGCCCGTTCAGCTGGGATTGCATGCTTTGTATGTACTTCCGTGTTTTACCTTCAACCAAACACCCAAAACACAACAAAACCAACCCCCAACCGAAAACACCCCAAAAAAAAACAACCCACCCCACCCCCAATAAAAAAAACAATCAACCCAATCCCCCCTCATATCCTTCTACTATTCTATCCACTTCCAACCTCTTTGTCAATCCGTCATACAAATTATTATCTTCCCCTCCTCGCTTAAATACTACCTACCTAACCAACAACACAACCCCACCCCCGCACGCCCCATCTTCTCTCATAACAACAAACCCAAAATCAGATTTGCTTCAAATCATAATATTAAATTAAAAATTAACATTCAACACCCTGCAAATTTCAGATCTATGTACTTGCAAATCCCGAGAATCCGCGCTGTCCATCCTTAATCAGTAATTCTTAGCAAGATAATATAACCAGCGTCCACCAAGAATCAATCTCCCCCACCCCCACAACAAAATCCCACAATGGCCCCCCCCGTTACAAAATTATGAACTTAATACAAATTTAGAATATCCTATAATTTTTAAAACCGAATACTCACCATATTTATAATATACTAATTACCATATCATAATTATCAATAATATTTACAACACTACTGTTTTTTACTTTTATTGACTCAATACCCAACAGTACCGAAACTTAAACAGTTCTGACATTAACAATGCCTGCTATTCTTGTCAATGCCAACATATCCATGGAACTAGCCAAAATCGCAAAGACGGAAAGGATAACAACCCCCAACCCCCTAACCAACAACGCCAAACAGCACTATACATCAGCTATACCACCACACCAACCCCCGCCTACACCCAACACCGAAACGAACCAACCCACGACATATAACACTACCAAACCCAACCCCACACAGCGAAGCATACAATATGCCCACCACCTGAACCCACTACAAATGCCGACCCATAGTCAACACCCAATCACAACAAACCGCATCAAAGTGTTTTAAAAGGCTTTATGTCAGCCGTATAAAAAATCTGTCCCACTACATTATGTTTGAATGCCATTAGTTTTAAAGTCTTTTTTATTCTTTTAAAACGGATGAATAATGGGCCCCCAACAGTTCATAGCACCACAAAACACAATATTTTTTCGGTCAGAGAGTAGAGTAACGATTAAGCGGACCCAGTTTTTATAGCTTATTACAATCACTGATACTTTCTCCCCACCCCCCTTCCCTCCCCCTCGCAATACAAAACTACCAATTCACCCCCCCCCCACCCTCCCTCCCTCTCCCACCCAACACTTCATCTTTCGAATTACTAAATTAGCTCCGGCTTTCAAATACACCCCTAATAATATAAATAGTTTAAAACCACTTACATGGAGTGTGTGTCATAAAATAATAAAGGAACCAATTACCAATGAATCAAAACAACTTACACAGGTGGTTGGTAGGAAAAAATGGCATTTAAATAATAAAGAAAACATAACAACAACAACAAACATATTAAAAACCGTAGAAAGAGAAGATAATACATTACACATAAGCACCAAACATCCTTAAATCTTCAAATTAATCTACAATTCCCAATAATAAAATCCCAAACCCCACATATCCCCATTACATTACACATAACCAAAAAAAATAACCATCCCCCCCCCATATATTAATACAGATAACACTTGTGTTATTCATAACTGCTCCTTGTCCATTCAACCCCGTTAAACTCAATCAAAGGTAGTTACGTCTTATTTATGAAAATCCACTGTTAAACTCTGTTACCTATGACAGTACCTTGGCTGAAATGATGCTGAGTCGTACGTTAATCCTGCCAACGATATTTATGCATGCCCGCTGGCCGCAGTGCTGCGCCTACTTCTTGCTCTTTTAGAAAAAAAATTTAACTCCGAGCTTGCAAAAAGTTCGAAGAGAATCCCAGATCACGTGATACCATCTGCTCCTTAACCCTCCAAGTGTTGTTCGGACAAAAATTTTGTCGGTTATTTTTCCATCTGAACGCAAAATAATGCCCGGAAAAAAGCAGATCAAATATTAATACAATAAATATACTTTCCCCCAGTTTATATGCACCCAGTGATAATAAACACTTGTTCATCAATGCCCCAACCCCATGAAAAAGAAAAAAAACAAATTCCCCCAAACCCATTACCTCACAATACCCACCCAAACCACTACTAACATACACAAACCCCACCAAAAAACACCCCCCTCCCAACACCCACTCCCCCAATAAAAACTCCCAATCCCCATCCATATCATACCCCTCACAATCCCATCCCATCTCTCTCTCACTCAACAAATTAACCCACCCACACACCCACACCCACCCTTCTCACCACATACTCAATAACACCACCACCCCAACCAACACACCCCCATCACCCACCATTATCACCCCTTTCTCAACACCAACACCACCCACACACAAACCATTTCCCACCCACCCAAACCCCAAACCCCATCCTAAACAATACCATAACCCCCCCCCAATCCCCCCCACACCTTCTCTAATCCATTCCCATCCTTCCACAATAACCCCCAACCAAAACCCAAACTCCCAACTCCCCACCAACCTATACCAAACCATCACCATAACTTCCCACCCCCCCCCTCCCCACAACCCCCCCAATACACCCTTCTATCTACACCTACACATCCCTACCAAAACAACCCCCAACCCAAATACACCCCTAATACAGTGTATAAAAAAATCTCCCCCCTGAAACCCACTACCGCACCTATCCATCAACATACAACCACATAATAACCATTTACGACATTATCTAAATTGAATCATAAGAATTCTTAACATAAAAATACCTTTTCTAAGATAGTAAAAAAATTGCACACAAAATAAATAAGTTTAATTACGTGAGACCTTAAACCTTCCACATGTCAAAAAATAAAAATACACACCAAAATATTATCCTCCAATTTGGCATAAATTACAAACGCCTTGGTACCCATTTATTTAAAATGACCCTCGCCCCTCTTCAGTGTTCTCTGTATTGATGATTGCCTTTTTTATATTATTAACTCGGTTCCCTTGATGCCTAGTAAAGATCAATAAAAATGTAAGTCACATTGTTACTGCACCACAAATGGTTGGTAGATGTGTGATAAAAATACATTTTGTGTTTGTATTTTTTTAGCTAAACATTTAGTACCATAATAATACATTGTTACCAACCCCCCCAGTATTCTATCTAAGGTTTTTTTTTTTAATACGACACAATTTAGGAGCATCCCCCCCATACCCCTCTCCCCTGTATTTCGTTGAGTTGTGTAAATGTTCCAGGTTCATTAAAACAAAGGTTTGACAAATAAACCTTTCAAACCAGTACCCTTTCTTGCGTTTTGTGGTCCAATAGGTCAAAGGTCAAAATATCTTTATTTAATTATGTACATTGGTACAATAAATCACAATAAATAGTGTTCACTACATACTATAGTTACATAAATTGGCTGATTTGATTATTGTTAGATCATGTTTTGTAGAATAAAATTCTTCAAATGAATAGCAATGCTCTTTTAACTAAATAATCTTTTAACATTGATTTAAATTCTTAATATCTTCAACTCTTTGTTATTGTTTTGGAATTGATTAAAAAATTTTATTCCTGCCTTAAGAAGTTATTTGACGGGACAACCGTTCTCTTTAAATTAGGTTTTGCGGCTCGGATAAGTCACTCATGAAAAAGTTGTTAACACCCCCAAACCCCCCCGGTAACGTTACGATGCCCGTCCAGTGGCGTCCGCCGTTACAGGGTTAATCGCACGGGATTTAAAGCAGATAACTGTGGGTCCGCCGCACGGTGATATTAAGCAGCGATGACTATGTTTTATTCGTGAAAATGTGGGAGTAGGCGGGTTTTGCGTGCTTAGAATTGCTCCATTTACAACAACTACAACAATAAAGGTAAATAATTTGTTCAATGATATTTCCATTATAGTAAACTATGATTGATTGATTAATTGTTAGATTGACACAAAAGTTGAGAAACTGAGTTTACTAGGTTATGTCATAACTATTGACAAATGTTGATAGTTGATTATGTAAATAAATTATTAGTTTTACTCCCTCTTGCAAAATTCAATCGTAAATTCAGTCGATTTAGAAAGAAAAAACAGCGTGCGTATTGCTAGTCAATACATTTAATGTGTGTCTTATCTATCTCCTCTCGCGCTCGCCATAAACACCATCAAAACAACCCACTTACCTGTTCTAACAGCGCGACCAATAACCCAAAGGATAACGATACTAAACCGACAACCTAAAAAATTCCCCCCCCCCCATCACAACGCGCTGACCAGGCGGAGAAGTTAGAATATATACTGTGTTTAGCAAGAATTCAATTTCCAATTTTAGTAAATGTTTTATTTTGTAATTCAACTTTACCATTTACAATAACAAAATTTTAATTATTTTCAAATTATGTACTAAGTTTTAGTAACAAAATAATTTCTATGTTATAAAATTTGTGCATTTCATTATTTCATTCAATTCCTTGTTCCTATTGTTGCCCAATTAATAATATTCTATCCAAATAATATATCTAACCTTATGTAACAAAATACGTCCAAGAGATCACGTAAAATCTTTCGCCCCGTAAAACCGACTATCCAAGGCAACCATAAATTATTTTTGTAATAAAATTCAAAAATAGTGTTCTATTACAAACACCAACAAAAAAATACAATACCTACATTTAAACCCCACTCCAAAACTACAAACTCAATCACTTACACCCCACCACCCCCAACACCCCCACCACCCTTACATCCCCATAAAACCCACACCCCCCCAAACTAACCTAAATCCCACACAAACACCCATCCCCCAAACAACCCCCCCCAAACCCCCCCAATAAAAACTATAAAAAAAATCCCCCCAACTCCAAAACAAACAATCTTAAAATTAAATATTAACCACCCCCCCCCCCACCACAAACCCCCCAAATACACATTTCCCCAACAAGCTATATAGAGCATCCCAATTTCCACAACATCAAACCCCAACAAATAAATCACCCCCCATCCCAATAGTATATAGAAACTTTCAATTCTTTATATAAATCATAAAACCATAAATTATCCCCGCTTAATTACCCTATATGTGTGTTGTGTGTGTGTATATTTAGAAACAGCTAAGTTTTTTTTCAATTGTATCACAAGACGAGAAATTTTGTTGTAGGGAAAACTTTTGCATCCAAATGCATCGTTTATCAATATGTTAGGATTTACCCTAAAACTTAACAATATTATACAAATATAACCCCTCCCAACCCCATCTAAAACACTAACAACAAACCCCCCACAAATAATAATAACCCCCCATTCCCCCATACAATACCCCAAAATCTCTATACCCCCACCCCTCTCACCTTCCCTCCTCTCCCTCACACACCCCCCAACCCTCCCAAAGATAAGAGACATAAAAATCCTCACACCATCTCAAAATCTACCACAATCCCCCACTTCCCCTCCCTATTTAAAATCCCAAACCCTCAACCAACCTTCCCCCAGCTTCTCCCGTGTCTATACCGCCTTCGTAATACACCCATTAAATTAAACAAGTGACCATTTAACCCAATCCACTGTGGTAACTCCCATTTAATAACTATTTGTGCGGTGTTGGGGATTGCATACAAGCTCAGTAATTTTGTTTTCAAAATTTTTTATCGTGAGTTTGTGTTTTCCTTGCGTATTGTCCTCTCTTTCTAGGCCCCTTACCCCCCCCTTGACATGACTCGAACCATTTAAATGATTATTAGGATCATACCATTTATTTTGCAAATCTGATTTTTAAGTAAAATTTCATTGAGATATGCTATCAAAAGCCTTTGATAGGTCGATGAATATTCTGTTACATTATTCATTTTTTGTTTCGACTGACTCTATTACTAGATCAATAAATTCTATCAATGCAGTTATAGTATAGATTTAGTTTTTCTAAAAACCGTGGGTTGTTTCCTTGTCATATAGATTTATTTATTTTTATTACGGTTTGACAATTCTATGTGTACATGGTTCTTTTCAAATTTTTTGAAACTTGATGCGTAAAATGACAATCGGACGATAATTTTGGAATGTCCGGTTACAATACCTTCTTTTGTATTTAGGTACAACCTTTAGATCAATTTTAACTTACTAAGGAAAATATCCCTAACTACACCATCTAGTCAGCCAAAACCCAAACACATTCCAAAACTTAAAAAACACCACCCTCTCATAAAAAATCACATAATCCCATCAAAAATACCTCTTGTCACACCTACACTCACACCCGCAACCCCCCCCCAACCCGTGATCAATAACAAAAATCCGTCCTGCCCTTCCTACCCCCCGCAAACCATAACCTTCAATCTCTCCCACCGCCCCCCCCCCCCCCCACCTCCTCCTACCCCCATCACCTAATCTACCATACCCATTCAAACTTGTCTAGGGGCATTGAAATTTAGGAGACTAAATAATTATTTAACACATCCATGTTTAAGAAAATACTACAATTACTTCCTTCCAACTAAAACACCCCTCTTCACATACCCCAAATAACCCAAACATCAAAACCCTTGCCAAATCCCCCAACTCTAATTAACCCTACAACGAATAACAAATATTATTTAAATAACAAGCATGCCCTTCACATTTTCTCAAACAACCCATTCATTTATAAATAATACACACAAAATCATTATACCCCATATAAGTCCTATCAATATTATTAAACCACCAAAAACACCCCCACCCCCCACACACCCCCCCAACCCCCCCCCCACCCCCCCCCCCCCCCCCAACCCCCCCACGACGCCACCTCCACTTCCATTTCCGCTGCCTACCTCCCCCCCCCCTCCCCCTCCATTTACTCCCCCCCCCCCCCCCCCCCCCCCCCCCCCCCCCCCCCCCCCCCCCCCCCCCCCCCCCCCCCCCCCACCCCACCTCCACCCCCCCCCACTCCGTCCCCCCCTCCAGATATACACACCACTCCCCCCAACACCATCTCAGACTCCCGCCATTTACCACAATCCCCCTCTTCGCGCACCCTCTCGCCACCCCACCACGACCGCAGCCACACTATCCCTGGCAACACCCCCTCATATATCCACAACATACCAATCGCCCCGCACCCCCTTCGACCACAACACCTGTTGTTCCGTGTATAGGAAAACAATACACACAGCTTAAAACTATTCACCACCTTATTTACGAATTAGCATTAAGACTTTGAAGCCAACAACGACAGCCGCTCATTCACGGGATCCCGAAACCAACCATCAACCTAATGCTAACCAAACCCTACGTCCTTTCAAAATTGTCACTGGAGGAGTAACACCTTCGCCTCAAGCCCGTAGTATTAGAATATCACAGATAATTAAGTTTTCCTTCATAAGGAAACAAAGAATCTAACAGACTCTTAGCATTGATTCTGAAACGTTTATTTTCAACATTAATTTTAAAACTATCTGTGTTGACACTTTGAAAATATTTGGAATCTAAATACGCAAGGTAAAGATTAGTACGTCTACCTTACTATTACCAAACGGGTTAACTCAGCATGGTCAGAAAGGTCAAAGTTATTCATCACCCCCCTGCATAATTTAGACCTCCTTATTATTTCAGAAAAGAAAAATTACCATAATTATATAAAACCGCATACACAATATCATCTTGGACACACATGGCCCCCTATGGGAGGGGTAGTGCCATTTCAGTTTAAAGACACACAGATCAAAATTTTATGAGACTACTCAGATTTAGAGAGAATCACTTTCAAGCTTCCATCATTTGTCTTGGATATTTTGGTTTGGTCTGATTAAATTTTCCAGCAATTTATGGTCACCCCTCCCTGACGTTGTAAGCAAAAACAATTATGAACTGTTTTTTCAAATTGAGGAATAAATGTTTTATTAACAGGTAAGTGATTTCAACGCGATAACGACCTAGCATGGGGTTCGCGATTTGCCAATCCGTGCCACACAATTTGTGGTTTGGTTTTGCTCACCAACAATATGTCTTGTGTTTTGCTAAAACTTTGTGCTAGTTTGTGTGTGAAGTAATTCAAAGTGAGCACGTCACTTATATAATCCTATATCCTCACACTATTATTATTTATTATTATATCAATGTCCGTACTTGTTGCTATTGACATGTGGGGAGGTTATTAAATAAATCAAATTGTAGATTTCGCTGCTCTGAGCTCACATATATTCTCCCTCGTTCCTCAACCCACCCCACCCCCCCCCCCCCCCCATCTCTAAGTGTTTATTCTGAAGTGATGACTCTTCATTAGAGTGCGTCTATGTTTAGTATTTTAATTCAAGACGTAACAAACTAGGACTTGCTTTGGAAGGGAGGGATAATGAATCTGATTTTTTGACGAGCACATCACATCGGTTAATATGAATTAATTTTAACTACATCTTAAGTTTATATTTAATTAGATGTACCTAATTAAAAGTGACCACACTGCTTCCAATGCTGCGATTTCAGACAAGTTAGAATGATATTTCCTAGTAGACGAATAATACTGCATTTTTTGAGGGTTTGGAGGGAGGTCGACGTTTTTGAAATCCCTACTATTCATCCTGTAGTTGCTCCACAGAATTTAATAAAACATCAATGGTCTTTTTATATTAGTACTTTTATTTAAATACACATTGGACCACTCCAAACTAATTGATGACTCACTTTGTGAACATGTATTATGTCAAGTTTTTAGATGGACTGGGAGGTACCTATAACATGCAGGTCCCCCCCTCTGTTGTGACGAAACAATACTAGCTACGGTATCCATCCTCTGCCAACATGGCCCATAAATGACCCCCCCTAATAGCATATATCACATCGACTCTTACGAACCCCCCCCCCCCCCCCCACCCCTCCGCCTCCCATCTTCCCCCCCGCCGCCCCCCTATAACCTACCCCCCCCAAGTGAATCTCAATCCTATGTTGTTTAATACAATATACGGGCGCGTTCGCCTCTCACTCTTAATCTATATTCCTGTTATGTGCATTTAACGGTCGTCTGTGTGTTTTGAACGTGTTTTATTTGTCACAAAAGAACGTCGAGGAACCAACGCTGAGCTTTGTCATTCATTATTCATGTCTCTGTGTGTGGGCATGTGTGAGCCTTGCGTTCATGTGTTGGGTTTAGCGGAATGTGTCGAGAGGACCAGTCTAATTAAACAATTCGAGTATCCCCTCTCTCAGGCTTTTTTTTAGGACAAGTTTTTAACACCAAAAAAAAATATATTCTTGCTTTGCCTCTCAAAAGAATTTATGAAGGGGAACTGCCGGTTACCCTTTTTTATTTGAGTATTTAACTAAAAACCAACAAAAACTTTTAATTATAGTTTTGTTGTAATGTGTATACCGGGGTACAACTTCTTCTTTTTCATTCTCTTAGGCTTTTATATCCTACACATCAGACGAACTTCTACAATTTCCTTCACACCTTTTTGTTGCAATTAATGAGGTGTTTAATAAGTCCAATCATTATTTATACGCTTAATTATAAAATCAGTCTGGGGTTCCCCCCCCCTTGATTTATTTTTTCAAGGGTTACATGATTTAGTATATTATTAAGATTCTAATGAGCAAAAAAAAATTGTAACTTGGTAGTTGAATATTTTACATTACCCCATCTTGTTTCGAAGTAACTTAGAGAACTGATACTATAATTCCCACGTCTCAATTTCAACATCTATATTTTTATACATTATTGGTTTCTACACTGTCGTATTCACATTATAGCCAATAAAAATGAATGTGTATTCTTGTCCTCCTTTTGACTAGTACGTTTATAGTCTCGGCTCTCTAACGAGAGATTACGGGTTCGAATCCCGGGAAGTTCCAAAAAACCACACAGATACCACACAAACCCCCAACCCTATCCAACTCACTTTCAACTCAACTCATGCATCACCTATATATAATATATCTAACACCACCTCCATATCTACAAACCCCCCAACACAACCACATCAATATAATTCAACCCCCATCCCCCAATAACCTATATACACACCCCTCAAACCAACACAAAACCCCACTCAAAATAAACACAAACTTCTCCATTACTTCCCATCTTCCCGAAACCCCCCCCCCCACAAACAGCCAAAAATCAATACTAACATATCTACACCACCTCCTTCCCCCCCACTCTGTGTACCTTTTCATATTAGTCTTTTGTGAATTAGTATTTTCCAGCACCTATTTAATTTTTTAAATTGAGTGAGTTGTTTAGTACCCCCCACACACCACCACCTGCACCTTCTTGTACAATTAAAAGGTACAACAGGACATTTGACATTTATCCGCTTATGGTATATACATTTTTTATTATTTATTTAATTACACACATTAGCTCTTTCACATGTGTCACCCCCCTCCCCCCCCCCGACATACACATAAGAATAAGGCCACACCCCCCCCTATCCCCCTTCCTCTGTCTGCCTCCCCCCCATCTACCGAGACCACCCCAATCCACTCTCGACCACAAATCGAGCCACATTACTACTTGCCACAAAACCAAGTGGCTTAATTTAAAAATTTCGGATCCTTTTCTTCATCCGGTTTATTAGATTTTCAACATTTTACCTCCCGCAATCCACGTTCGGCACCCCCCTTGTCTTGCTCTCATTTGTGTTTTTGAGCCATTCTGGTATGTTTTATTACACTTAACTTTTAATTAATTGTTTGTTTAATTATAGTAAAACAATAAACTGAATAAATCAGCATTGTATATCTTCCACTGTGGAACAAGTGTTGTTTCGCGGCGAAGTGTGGGCGGTGAGGGGGGAGGTAGGATGGTACGGTAAAAGATTGGCCTTATATATTATTTGTTGATAAGTTTAACCTAGAAAGTACTGCCAATTAACTGATTTTGCTTCCCGGTTTATGTTTCTGGTTTGTTAATATGTTAGCACATAGGGTAATATAACTGTTTATGTTGTTTGAATGTTACATCTTAGGCCTACAATTACATTTCCATAGCCCTGCACTCTAACCTAGGTAGTAGAAACTGTAATTTTACTAGTGACTTACTGAAAGTTTCATCTCTAGATTGTTTCCTAACTCTATCTTGTTATCACATTGAAAAATAAAAAATTTTAATTCTGGTTTCAGCACTTGCTAAGCGATTTTTTTGATTACCTAAAATTTACCTATGGCTATGTCTGGCACAGTTGATTTTCTGCCAGTTGGCTAACTGAATTTTAAAACACTATGGCTGGTCTAGCAGTGGCCTGCAGTTCCATAGCAGAGAGCGCAATCAAATAGAATATATAATCAAAATGTTGTGTAAGGTATCGCTTGTAATGCTTATTGAGACAATGAATATTATTATTATAATTATCAATATCTAGCTAGTTTAAAAAACTAAAATGGCATGTTATATAATTGGAACATGTTTTATATAGGTACTGATGAAATAACATTTTCATGTTTTTAGACCAACCATAGTGACCCCTAATTAGCAAAATGTATAATGGATACTGAGACAAAAACTCATGAAAATGAGTAAGATTGACTAGTCAAGGCTTACAAAATCATATATCATTTCACCCCCCAAATCTAAAATATTATTCATACACAAACCCACTCCATTCCAACCTCATACCCTCCCATATATCACCTATCCCCCGATCCTCCAACCAACCCAACCCCCAACCACCTAAACCATCACACATTAAACACATCTCAGACAAAAATTAAACATAACACAACACCACTACTTATACCACTAAACACCCCCCCAAACTCAACTCCTCAAAACCACCCTTACCTTCCACACCCTACCAAAAAAACAACCCCTCTCAACCCACACCATAACCCAAACCCCCCCCAAATTCTACCTTCCAATCCCATACCCCTAACATAAATACCACATAATAAATTACAATACATAAACATAACTACTAACACCCAACATCCCTCTTTTCACTAAAAACCCCCAACCCAAATACTTACATAATACAACCCCACACACATATTTGATAAGTGCAACACAACCCAGTTAACTCCCCCCCCCAAACAATATAAAAATTAAAATTACACCCCACAAATCCCCCCCCAAACTGTAACCCCAAAGCCAACTTGTCCAAAACCATTACAAAATACATACCCTTAGTTACATTTCTACACAGCATGATCTCATACACAGTTGAGGAATGATTATATTTTTTATTCCTCTAACTGCCAAGAATTTCCCTCTAAATTGGGGCCCCTGTAGAGATGGGCCTGCAGTAGATTATACTATTGTTTTTAAATTATCCATTAACCAAAGGTTTTTGGGAATATTTTTTTGAAAAATGCTTCCTTTTTTTAAAATATAATTAAAGTTAAAAAAAATTTAAAACTTAATTCCCTTGAATAGCTTTAGATTGAATCTTTTTTATAATTTTTTAAATCAGGGATAAAAAATTACTGCTCGTTTAAATGAAAAAAAAAAATTGCATTGGTCAGCAATTACCCTTATAACCACTACCATCCTAGTCTTTAAAAATGGTTGCTTCAATTCCACTCCCATTGGGTGGGGTACGATAAGCAAAACCCGTGTTTTTTTATATCGAATTCGGCAAACGATATTACTTAATCCACAACCATCGATATAATCAATTCGATACTAAAATTAATTATTTTAAAACAATTAACTTAAAAAACCTATATCAACGCTGTAAACATTTTCCCAAATAATATACTTATGGTAATATTTCAATTTTTACATATAAGAAACAATTATTTTTAAAAAGGGCCCCAGTCAATTTTAAAAAATTATACAACATTTGCTTGAAAGATGATAAGACATGTTTTATAGGGGTTAAACATTTTGGACTCGAACTGAAAAAACCCATTATGTGAAATTTGTGGGAAAGAAACAACTGTAACTGTGAGAGGACAACTGCAAGTATGGTCGTCTTCCCAGTTTTCATAATTTTGCTTAAATAATTTGTTTATCATGTAAATATTAAATTCATATTTATAAATTTAAAACATATGATTGTTTATTAGGATAAGATACTTTTATATGATTGATATCTAGGATTTGAGATGCGAATATTAGGTATCGATGATTACATTCTTCGATATAAAAAAAACGGGTCCGCTTATCTTACCCACTACCCTCCCATTTAAAAAAACTTGAGGAACTTTTCAGGTAATCAGTCCCTCAATAAACAAGAGTTTGCTTGAGATAAATTAAATGACCCCTCTTGGTTTGTTGTCTTAAATGCAAATGTAGTTTGTTTTGCATTGTATTTCATGTAAACCATTCTTAGAGAAATACTTTCCCCAGACCAGATTTTTTTATTATAAAAGGTGTTATTAAGTTATTGCAGTAACAGGGCTATTTAGCCTCCACTCTCTCTTACTTGAATAATTTGGTGTTTTCATGGGCCATTGATGATCATTTTGTAACATTAAAAGAAAATATTGATAGAAAAAAAATTTTATCTTAATACAATTTTACTGGTGCATAAATTGTGTACGCCTACATAAATGGAGATTTAATTTTTTAAAAGGTTTCATTTTAATCAAAACTGTGTAAACTGTCTCTTTTGCCCTATGTCTAAAATATTGATAGTGAGATATTCTACAGTGAATATCAGCCCATAAAAAACCCTACACTTGTTTAAGTAAATTTCACAGTCGGGTTTATCTGTTACCAATTGACGTATAAGGGGTATTTGGGGAAAGTCGGTTTTTTAAAAACCCTACACTTCACAAGTAAGATTTAATCCTCTAAGTAGGACTTATTTTTTTGTAGACATTTTTTTCCAAAATCCCAAAAAATTTTCAAATTGAGAAAAGTCACTTTACTTCTTTTTTTAAATACCCCCGAAAAAAATCTAGTTTCAGATGGTTTAACCCAAATTAAGACTCTCCTGTTTATGCTTATGGCACAGACGTTTTATCTTGTGAAAAAACATAGATTGCATAGCTATCGGTACATTTTCCCTGTTATTTTACATAAAACTAAAATTTTGGTGGTTTGAAATTAAAATTTCATCAGTATAATCCCCTTTATAAAACAAATTCAATTTTCCATGTGAATGACCATAATTTTGTTTGCTTCCATCTGATTTCAATATAAAGATCACATTGGGCACAATGATTTTGTTTACTGCACTTGGTTTTATTTTTTCATAATACTTAAACTAAAAATTTCTATATAAATATTAAAATAAAATTCATTTTCATTTTAAAAAGATAC
>NW_025785115.1:0-21412 GCF_021130785.1 Homalodisca vitripennis | reverse complement strand
TTGATTTTTACTTTGCTTTTGAAGGGCGCATTCTTAACGAGGGTTAGCTCTTAGTTCTTTACGATTGTTAAAACATTCAAGTAATTGTTAAGTGATTTTATCACGGAAAAATATAGTGTATCAAGGAACTGAACAAGGATAAGTAGTAGGAAATGTCGGTATTCTGAAACCAATATTTTTTTTGATTCATATAATAGCAGTTTATCATGGCAGTTTAAAATGCCGATGTAAAATTTTAGAACGATGGGTTGAATAGTTTACGCGTCAATTCACTACAAAACAAAACAAAGACACTCTCGCGGTTATAATATTAATAGATATTACCTGCACCTTCGCTTGCTATTTTTAAATTTGAAGTCTGTAGTCTACTTAGTCAAAGCACTTATTATGTAATATAATGGTCACCTATAATATGATTATAACCGTACTCTAATCATTCGATCAGGTACGTATTATTCTACAGTTCATAGTTAGACAATCAGGAAGCTAAGAAACTTACTCTAATATTACGGTTTGCGAGTATAGGAGCATTTCTAGTTAAAATTTATTACAATTTCCGACGCCACAGCTGAGTTTTTCCTTGTTCTTCCTGGTAAGGAGTATTTATAAATAAATCTCAATAAACCTAATTTTGGATTAATAAAAACCACTTAGTTCACACGCTACTGTGATTGACTTAAGGTTTAATATGTTACCAGTGCCATAGTTGAGTTTGCCTTGTTGTTCCGATGAAAGAAATATATTTTAATCACTGTAGGACTTAATAAAGCCTACCTCCGGACAAAAAAAATTATGACTTCCGGGTCTGTTTAAAATTTACTTCTTGTGTAAAATAGGTTTACGTTTTGGGGATTTATCGCTCACTATCACTAGTATAAACAAACCTTAATCTTCAATCTATTTTCCAGATATATAATTTTTTATTCTGTGCCACAGGCCTTTCTGAATCAAAAGTGATTCGCCTTCATCAATCAGGCACATTCACAAATTTATCAAATGTTTACATTTATTAAATAATAATTAATTTTTATATAAAAACATTAATGGTTAACAATTTGGATGTATGGATTCAGCCAGTATAAATATTATTTATAATCAGAATCTACATTTTTAATTTCTTTATAAATTGAGTAAGGATGAGAGTAAAACTGAATTTCTTGAATTGGTCCTGTCTTCATTGTTGATAATTTTTTCCTTGATTTGTGTTAATGTAAAATGTTTCCCAAAGCAGGCCTTGCACAGAATAAAAATTATATATTGGAAACTGTTGAATTTGTTTGTTATACTAGGTGATAGTACTGATAAACCCTTTTTTCCAATGCTCCCAAGATTCTACATAGGTTTACGGTGCCAAAATTTTGTGTTTGCTTCTATTTACTCTAATCAAGATATATTATAAAAGCAACCGACGATTATATGGGTTGTATCTTGAGTGTGTGTAGATTTAAGAATCCTACTTCTGTCATAAAAAAAGCGCTTTTGACTTCCGGTTTAAAGATATTTCAAGTGCCCTTAGTGTAATATACCATGTTTTCCTGATTATAATATAATTATATGTAAAGACTAAGGATTGCAGAAGGCCATTTCTGTACTACTTACGTCTATTGCAATCTTCTTTCGGTTCAAAGAATGTAATCCAGTGCCATTAATTCGAGTTTGCCTTTTTGACCACGATGTAAAAAAAAACATAAATACGTTTTTTACATATTACGGTCAAAAGTATCTAGTCACCGGTTAAGGGTAGGGAAATCTTTAGGAAGTTTATGTAACAGTGTTCAGTAATCATTTTATTGTCTTGTTTTTTCGGACTGTAGTGCAAAGTCAGCCAGTTCTGGAGTGTCTAAAAATTCTTGCACTTAACAGTCATCTATATATTATAAAAGAAAGTCACGTGTTATGTTAACACTATTTACAACTCAAGAACGGGCTGAACGATTTGGCTGAAACTGAACAATTGGTTAGGGAGGGCTAGCTTAAGAACTGGGCGAGAAAGGGACATTACTATACTTTTTATTTCCCGTTCCCGATTCAGGATTTCCCGCCCCACTGGTCTCTAAAAGTTACAAAAATAACCCGTAAGCATAAATGCATTGCAGCAAACATATGTTGTATTAAGTGAAAGAGCCTGTTTCAAATTTAATCAGCTTGTTCTTTTGTAAACATATATAGATGCGAGAAAAAAAAAAATATATATATATATATATTTTTTTTTTTCTCTCTCTTCCGTTTAATTAAACAGGCTCGGGGTGAATTCCCATGACGCCTCGTGGTCGTTCTCTGGGGGTTAAACTTCTGCGCATAACATGATGTTATTCTTGTGGTTTACATATGGATTTTCATTGTAATATTTATTTTTCCAGGGAGACCATATATCCATGGAATGACATATATGTTGGCTGTACTGTCTTTGAAGATATATGTGTTTCTTTTATTTGTTTTGAAAAATTGGTTGAGTTCCTTGTATATTTCTATGTTATGAAGTTTTTAATATATCAATCAAATTCATATTTATGTGAAGTAGATAGTAATATGGGGGTTCCTGGCGCACTTTTCGGAGCCAACCGAAAAGCAACTGTAAAATACTGTTCATAATGTACCATAAAGGAAGCTGAGAAATTAACACAAGCCAAAATCTCAAATGGAAAAATTTAACCGAATCTACGTCCGTTCGGTCTCCAAAAGCGATCGGTTACATTACTATCTTACTCTGTGGAATAGAAAAATTAAACCAAACTCTGAGCTGTTTGCTTCTACTTTCTCTAAGCTGTGCTTTGTAAAATTGTTGTTCAAATTCTGCTTACGAATAAAAGGAAAAAATCTTAATAAAAATTTAATCAATTTAAAACATTTTTACTAAAAAACATTACTGTACTTTAATAAAAAAACTTTTCTACTAAATAAACAACATGAACTCACCAAGCTCTCTTCAGTTTCTAGCATTTCAAAAAACTTACAAAGAAAGACAATTTTAACGAGTTCAACGAATTACCAAAAAACATTTTAAAGAACAGTTGATACTTTCCTTAAATGATACAGAATTCAAAGAACTTGTAAAGTATTTTGCAGAAAAAACGTCTAATGGAGTGTTTTTACTATCGGCAAAAAACTAAAAAAGTAAGGGATTACATATTTAATATAATTACGAAAGATATTGAAAAGAAAGTAAAAAATAAACAAACAGAGAGTTTTCATCGTTTTTTATGACATTTTTTCCCATATTATACGTTCTTTACAAGATAATCAAGACTTAATTGATGAATTTCTTAGGAATTTTTGTGAGTATCAAGATTTATCAACACAATTCATTAAAGAGCATTATAGAATTTTTCTTATAGAATATAGCCACATTTTGTGTGAAACAAAAGGTATTACTGTAGATAATATTCCATGTGATTCCTATGAAGAAAGACACCAACTATGGTTATCAAAACAGTACTATGACGTGGGGAGGGGACTGCAAGTTTTAGAGTTAAGACTTTATTCTACAAAGTTAATTGTTATAATTTCTTTATCTTTTATAGTCTTCTTTCCAGTAACAATCAAGTGTAATTTTTCATTTTTGTTTAATTCTTTAATCTTTTTTTCATCCAAAACAGTCAAAAATCTGTTCGGCAAGTGTTACTTTACAATCTTCCAACTCGGCAATTATTGTAAACCCGAATTTATCTTTCATTTTCTCCAAATTCAAGATTCTATGTTTCTTCCTTTCTTCCAATTCATTTAACTTCTTATACTCTTTAAACTTACATTCTCCAATATCATTTAACTCTTTCAAGAACTCCATTTAAAATAGAAAAAATTCAAAGTCAAAAAGTGCAAAAACCATTTCTCGGTTCGACCTTTTCTCCTCCCTCTGTCTCTTTCTCTCTCCCTCTCTTTTTATGCCTATGACACGATCACTTCTGCCGTTTATAGGCTAGGATCTATATTCAGGCTATTGAGAGCGAGAGAAGAGCGAGATACGGATAGAGAAATGGTTCCGGAATACGATCTGAATACTTCTGAACTTGGTGTTTCTCCGCTATGGCCACTCGCATTTGAAACAGTTCAGAAGTAAACTTCCTAACCGACCAAACCGAATTCGCGGACATATATACTCAGCAACACAATACAACAGCCCATCGAGAAGTAAAAATTTAAGAAATTAATTTAAAATATAATTTGAAAATTACAAGTAACAAAATGTACGCATATTTAAAATAGGTAAAAATTATCTAACATTTTGAAAAAAGAAAATGTTATTAATAGTAAACGGGAACACAATTTTTATTCTTAAAAGCAAATCTGCATTACCGGACATTTTAGTTCCGAAAGATTGCGCTGTGTGTATCAATGACAGTCGAGGTGTGCTACTTACAGACCGACCATCACGATTAATCGCTTCGCCTGCGTCATATCCGTAGTGATATCACGCCGTGAGAGGCGCAATCGTTGGTTTACAAGCACCATTTAGTTAAATAAATTTTTCTATCTAAATGGAGCGCGATAAAATATCATGTCCGTTCTGCAAAATAGAAATTTTAAGAAAAAACTATGATCGCCATTATAATTCTAAAAGTCATGAAAAAAAACAAGCAAATTTACAATAATGAACTAAAATTATTTAAGACAGTGGGCTAGAGAAAATAAAATTGCCGATCACGAAAAACATGTTTAAATATTGAGAAATTACGTGAATTAAAGAGAAATTTCAAAGTTGAAAAGAAAAATCTCGACCTATTTAATTGATGAAAAAACTTCATTCAATAGCTGAAGAAGTTGGCTATCGGTTACTAACGATAAAAAACCAAGTCTGAAATGATCGAAGAAATTGATAAAATCTCTTAAAGTAAAATCCGAAAATATCATTGATGTAGAAGTTTTATCCTCAATACACGGTCTTTTCAAGCAAATACATTTTAACAAACTTGAACGACAATTCCATGTCAATTTACAAATATCTTTCAATTATGCGGTCAGAAATTAAAAGTTTAATCGAGAAATTTCAAGAAAATGTTAAAAATATGAAGGGCTATCTCTCTTTGGAATGTGAATACGAACGAACTTTAGTGAATGGTGAACCGCAAACATGTCTAATGTATTTTTTACTATCAAAGCAGACGAAATCTTTGACGTAAACGACTTTATTACTAAGCAATTTAATAAATTAACACATCGAGAACAAACGAATAATCCAAATAAAGGTTCCGGATGGACATTTAAAAGTTGTAAAACAACTAGTTTTGAGCCTTAACAAACACGAAATGATGAATGCAGGATCATACATCGATTTACCAAAGAATATCAAAGATAAAAAAGCTTGTATAAATATAAAAAATAGAGATGATTTTTGCTTTATTTACTCAATAAGATGTGCTATTGAAAAACCAGAAAGAGACTGTGAACGTGTAAAGCAATACGAAAAAATTTGTGAATGACGAAATATTTTCAGGTTTTGAGTATCCAATGTCTCTGAAAGATATACAAATATTTGAAAAACGAAGCTACAATTCCAAGTATAAGTATCCAACAAATGGTCTATCAATGTCTACAGTTTTTGATGAAAATATTAACATTGTTCCGTTACAAATTTCTGAAAAATATGGACGCTGAAACAAACATTGATTTATTGTATGTTAAACAAGATGATAAATCTCATTATGTTTTGATAACCGATTTAAAATAAGCTTGTTTTCTTCGCAGTTGTCTAAACATAAGAAAGAAAATTTTTGTGTAGAAGATGTTTAAGCCATTTTTACAAAATCTGGAGATTTAACAGATCACTTAGAAATTTGTAAAAATCATGAAGTTTGTAAGCCAATTATGCCATTTCCAGGTCAAACAAACTAAATTTACTAATTATCAAAAGAAATTTAAACCATCCGTACGTAATTTATATGGACTTTGAGAGCATATTAGAAAAAATTCCGACATGCAAGAACAATCCACAAAGATCGACTACAACCAAAGATTCAGAGGGCACATTCCTTATGGTTTTACTCTATATTTAGTGTCGAATGTGACCAATCGCATGTACAAACCGATATGTTATCGTGCCAAAAATGAAGAAGATTTGAAAAACGTCCCGACAAAAATTGTTTGAAGAACTCAATAAATTATCGAAATACATAGCGAAAAAATATAATTCTAAGAACATGAAACCTATGAAATTGACAGATTGAAGAAGAAATTTCGTATCAAAATTCAAACGTTTGTCATATCTGTGAATGGTCTGCTTATGATGTTGGGTCAATTCAGTATGGTTTTACTCCTGATAGTTGGAAAGATAAGAGTTATAATAAAGTGAGAGATCATTGTCATTTAACCGGCAAGTTTCGAGGCGCAGCTCATGCATGTTGCAATCTAAATTTGAAATTTCCTCAGAATATTCCCGTTTTCTGCCACAATATGTCAAAATTACGATACTCATTTGTACATAAAAGAATTGGTCTAAACAATATGGAAATGTTGATTTGATTGCAAAACACCGATGAAAAAATATATAAATTATTCTGTAAAATTCTGGACATGGCTTATGAATTCGAAGGTGATAAGCCAAGAAAATTCATCAAGTTTTCGTTTGTAGACACGTTCAGATTCATGGCCTCGTCTATAGAAAAGTTAGCTAAAAATCTAAAGAGAGAAGGACTTCAAACATACAAATCATTTTATACAAGATGGACTGAATGAGATAATAGAAAGACAGCCAAATGACGACGACGAGATTTTTAAAATTCTATCTGGAAAAGGAATATTTCCCTATGAATTTATCGACAGTATTGAAAAACTTGATTACACAGAAGAATTGAGAATTCAAGATTTCTATTCACTTTTGACAGACGAGGAGCATATCTGAGAAAGATTATCAACACTACTTAAATGTTTGGAACAAATTAAAAGAGAAAAATCTAGGAAATTACTCTGATCTCTATAACATTCAAGATGTTCTATTGCTCGCTGATATCTTTGAAAATTTTAGGAATATTTGTTTGAATTGCTATAAGCTTGATCCAGCACACTATCTAACAGCTCCCAGTCTTGCTTGGGACGCAATGTTAAAATTAACTAAAATCGAGCTTCAACTGATACACGATTACGATATGTATTTAATGATCGAAAAAGGTATTCGCGGAGGCATTTCTCAGTGTATTAAGCGATATGTGAAAGCAAATAACAAATATTTAAAAGATTTTGATAAGACAAAGCCCGAAAACTATTTTACTCTATCTCGATGCTAATAACCTTTATGGGTATGGCCTCATGCAAAGTTTACCATACGGCGATATCAAGTGGATGGATCCTAAAACGTATACAAAAGAAGAGTGGCAAGAAACAATTTTAGAAACTCACTGGCGACGAAGATTATGGCTATATTCTCGAAGTCGATCTTGGATATCCAACAAATTTACACGAACATCACAAGGATTTACCTCTTGCTCCAGAACATTTTAAAAACAAACTTTGCACAACTCTACTGGATAAAAACTGAATACGTTGTTCATTCGAGAAATTTGAAGTTCTATTTGGAACAAGGTATGATTTTGAAAACATGTGAATAGAGTTATTGCATTCGATCAGAAGCCTTTTATGAAAGAATACATTGATTTTAACACAAACATGAGAACCAAAGCTACAAGCGACTTTGAAAAGGACTTTTATAAGCTGATGAACAACTCAGTTTTTGGAAAATCTATGGAAAATGTGAGAAAACAGATGTGATATTAAGCTTGGAAATGAAGAATTTTCAATGAAACAAGCTAAGAAAACAAATTTCAAATGCTTTAACATCTTTGACGACAACTGTATAGCGAGTCACATGTACAAACAAAAGGTTAAATTTAACAAACCGATTTACATAGGATTTTCAGTTCTCGACCTCTCAAAATTGCTAAATGTACGAGTTTTATTACAACAAATTAAAGAAGTTTGATCCAGATTTGAATCTGTGTTACATGGATACAGACAGTTATTTTCTAGAATTGAAACGTGATCCTTACAAAATTATTAAAGAAAAATATAGATGACTTTGATACAAGTGATTATCCAAAAAGATCATGAATGTTTCACTACTAAAAATTAAGAAGGTAATAGGGAAATTCAAAGATGAGTTAAATAGCGAAGTTTTAGAAGAATTTTGTGGTTTAAGGTCTAAGATGTACTCGTACAAATATCTAGATAAAAACCCAGTTAGGTGTAAAGGAATTAAGAGAAGCGTTGTAAATAAAACAATAAATATCGAAAACTTGAAGAGATGTTTGTTCGAAGATAAAGAAGAATTTAGGGAGATGACAGTCATCAAAAGTTTATAAACATGAGTTGTACACTGTTACCATAAACAAGCTGGCACTGAACGCTAAAGATGATAAGAGAATTGTCTTAGAAAATAAGATCGATACAGTACCGTATGGCTATAAAAATGAAGCAAAATCTGATATATTAGACGAATTTAAATAAACTTGGAAACTTTGATATGTAAATGGAAGATGATTTAATTCACTGTCACAAGTGTAAAAAGAAAACGAAAAATATAGATTCAAAAATCGTTCAAACTCAAAATGGATTGTATAGAATTGCTGCAAAATGTTCAAAATGTAAGACAAAACAAGAGTAAGTTTATAAAGAATCCAAATCCAAAACCTGTTAAGCAAGAATTGAAGACTAAAGATGAGATAGAGATTGAAGCTCGAGAAATTCATGCACCAGTACGAAAAAAGAAGTTTTAAAAAGAGAAAAATTATAACATTAGGAATTGACGATTTATGGGCAGCAGATTTAGTTATAATGTCTAAACTATTCAGATCAAAATGATGGATTTAAGTATATGTTAAATGTTATTGATACTTTCTCAAAATATGCTTGGTCAAGAGCTATCAAAAGAAAAAAACGGCAAGGATATTTCAAAAGCTTTCGAAGATATAGTAAAAGATGCCATAAGGATCAATCACAAACCTCCTAAACCCTACTTCATACAGATAAGGGTTTAGAGTTTTAAAAATATAAAGAATTTAACTATGTTTTGAGGAAATACAACATTAAGATTTATCATACTGAAAACGAAGAGAAATCAAGTATTGTAGAGAGATATAACAGAACTCAAAATGAGAGAATGAAAGTAATTTTTGAGATTAATAAAAACTTTAAATGGATCGATATTCTTCAAAAAAATCGTAAACAATTATAACGATACAGTTCACAGCACAATCAAAATGAAACCGAAAGACGTAGATAAGGATGCAGAAAAGGAGTTATTAGAGACCGTTTTCAAGTATGTTCCACCTGAAATTCACACGAAAACTAAATTTAAAGTCAATGATCATGTAAGAATTGTTAGTAAAAAACAAACATTTTCGAACAAATATAAGAACAACTGGTCAAGAGAAATCTTTGTGATTTATCAAATTAATAAACACAGATCCTGTAACTTATAGTATAAAAGATTTAAATAATGAAGAAATAACCGGAAAGTTTTATGAATATGAATTGAAGAAGTCAAAACTGTAATATAAATTTTCTATATATAAAATGGCGCATCAAAAGAAATGTACAAAGTGCAAAGAATTTAAAGATTTAAATGAATTTTATAAAGATAAAAATAGGAAAGATGGAATGCATTATAATTGCAAAGATTGTGAAAGGGAATATCACAAAGAATTATATGATAAAATAGAAAAATTAACTTTGGAAGATAAAGAATGTCTTAAATGTAAAGAAACTAAAAAAATTTCAGAGTTTAATAGTGATCACTATAGTAGAGATAAGAAAGACTCATATTGTAAAGATTGTGTAAAGAAGAATCACCATAGATTATATTATGAAGATACTCAATGTGAATGTGGAAGAACTATAAAATGGTTAAATAATTATCAAAAACATTTACAAACAAAATATCATAATTCAAGAGTTTAACATTTTCATCGTGTAATAATTTTTTCTATATAAATGGAGTCTCAAAAGAAATGTACAAAGTGTCAAGAAGAGAATAGAAAAGACTGTTATTGTAAGGAATTATACGATAAAATGAACAAATTAACTTTAGAAGAGAAAAAGTGTTACTTTTGTAAAGAAATTAAAAATATTTCTGAATTTAATAACTGGCAGTATAGTAAAGATAGAAAAGATGCTTTTTGCAAAGATTGTGCTAAAAAAATTTTCAGCGAAAGTTATAAAAACGAAATGCCTTGTGAATATGAAAAAAGAATTCTACAATGGTTACCTAGTTATGCTAAACATTTACAAACAAAATATAATAAATCGAGAGTTTTTAGTAAAAATTTAGAAACATTTTTCATCGTGTAATTTAGATATTCTATAAATCAGTCGAGATTCTGCCATATTTGTAGTAAAATGATTTCCGTTGTATAAAATATTCAAAGATTCTTTCATTTGGTTATACCAGATTGATAGAATTTGGTTCGTCATCAATGAACAAAATCTCTAATTCAGGATATTTTATTTTTAGATGTTTTAATCGGTTTGGTATTTCTCGTTTCTGAGCTCTGATAACGTAATAAGGATATTCCCACATGTGATTCTTCTTAATTAACACAAAAACATGGTGTTTTTTTCTTATCAAAATCTTTACATACCATATCTCTCTTCATTAATTCCATTCGCAATTTCTTGATTCTCTATTTTCAAGGATTTCATTTGACCTGAAATTTGTAACTGTTTTTATTTCATCTTTTAACTGCTTATTTTCGTTTTTGAGTTTGTACTCACCATATTTTCTAATGGAAGGTAATACTTCTTTCGTAACCCAATTTTTAAACAATTTCGCTTCTGGTTTATGCGATCTCAAAATTAAAGAATAAAGTCCAGATTCATTAACGAAAACAGTGTTATTTTGGAAGTTTGAAGGTAAGCTATTTATAGCCCCCCTTTTATTTAGATTAAAATAGAAGTTTTTATCATCTTCGTCAACGTTTATTCTGATCGTTTGCATAGTATTTTCATATTCTAGAATTTTTGCTACGTCTTTAGCCTTAAACCAGATCACATTGTTTTCGTCAACAATCGTAAAGATATGTTTGTTATTGAATTTTAGTTGATTATTGAGTAGGTCTACAACTGACTCCATTTAGATAGAAATAAAATTTAACTAGTAATTTTTATTTCAGTATAAAGTCCAGATTTCATTGATAAAAAACAGGGTCAGGATGAAGATTGTTAAGGGGTCTATGGGATAGACTCTTGTAATTTATACATTCAAAAGTTGTTTTCTTGAAAATTTGAAGGTAAGAACGATTCGTTCCCCCCCTTGATTCATCATTCTTTCGACAATCTTAAATATATTGTTGTTTTACTCTCATTATTTAATAAATTTCCCTCAGAGTCTTGTATAGTTAGAACGATTTTTTGAATTCTTTTAATATTTTTTCTAATTGGAATATAGTCTATTTCATTCGGTTTTTCACTAATTTTTGATCCATAAGCAAACATTTGGGAAAAAAGTGTACAAAATTTCAGATTCTTTGTGTAAATGTTCGGTATGATTTTCAAAACTAGGTTCAACGAGATTACAATGTACTTCAATTACATCAAACGGTCTAAATTTTGGCGTTTTATTTCCTAAATATACCTGATTTGGCTCAATAGTTTCTTGAACAAACCCTAACAATTCTACAATAATTGCTGAAAACATTATTCTTACTGGTGATTTTATTTGAATTTTATTAGAGAGATAATTTTTTTTGCATTTCAAACTTGTTTTCGTCAAAGTTTAAAGATTTATCTGATTGTTTTGAATGTTTTCAGATAATTTTTAAGGGAATTTTTAATTTGATCGAAAGTATAATATCCTTTGTTTAAACCATAGTATTTTGTTATGTTCTTCTCACTAAATCCTATACAATAAGGAGAAACTTTCACTAATATTTATTACAAAATTATCAGAATAAAAGCCGCTTAAACCGATAAAATAATTTGATTCTTCCTCTAAGTGTATAGGATGTTCCAAGTTTAAAACTAATTTAGAGCTTTCTGAAGTCAACTTGAACAGCTTCATTTTCGCAAGCGTTGCTTCAAGATGAAAATCTTCTATTTAAATGGAGAAATTTTTAAAGCAAAAAGATCAGATAAAACTTCAAACGTTTGAAGAAAATAAGAAAGATCAACCAATCAGATTGTTAATTGTTGGTTCAAGTGGATGTGGAAAAAACAACTTTATTATTGAATTTTATCTACAATAGGTTGATTCCTTATTCCAATTTGTATGTTTTTAGTAAATCTTTAGAACAAGACGCCTATAAAAAATTACAAGAAAGATTTGAAAATATTGAGAAAAACTTAAAACAAAAAAATATCACATTTTTATAATGCTTCTGAGGACATAGTTCCGTTAAGCGAATGTAAACCCAATTCGTTAATCGTTTTTGATGATTGTATTTTAGAAAATCAAGACGTTATTAAGGAATATTTCGTAATGTCCCGTCACAAAAACATATCCTGTATCTATCTTTCTCAATGCTTTTCAAAGGTTGATAAACAAGTTATTAGAAATAATTTGAATATGTTGTGTGTTTTTAAGCAAGACGATCACTATTCGAGAAAGATTTACAACAATTATGTGGGATCTGATATGAGTTTTAAACCACTTTAATGAATTGTGTGATAAAATTTGGAAAGAAGACTATGGATTTTTAACTATTAATCTAACTTTGAAGCCTAAAAATGGAAAATATTTGAATAAATTTTCTAACATAAATGCTGCTCAGTGGTCTCGATAAAATATTTGTTACAATTATTTTTATATTATCTTTAATTTTTATTTACATTATGAAAATAACAGAAAAACGGTAAATCTGTTCACGTTCCACGTTCACGTTCCACGTTTACGTTCATGTTTCATGTTCATGTTTCACGTTCGTGTTTACGTTTCACGTTTCATGTTTCACGTTCGTGTTTCACGTTCCACGTTCACGTTTTACGTTCCACGTTCACGTTTTACGTTCTACGTTCACGTTTTAGGTTCCACGTTCACGTTTTACGTTTCCACGTTCACGTTTTACGTTCCACGTTCACGTTTTTACGTTCCACGTTCACGTTTTTACGTTCCACGTTCACGTTTCGTGTTCTCGTTTTCACGTTTCGTGTTCACGTTTCCAACGTTCCACGTTTACGTTTCAAAATTTTCCTAAATAAATGGCAAACGTAACTTCAGAAGAAGCAAAAAAACTTGATCAAATAGAAAAGAAATTAATCAAAGAATTTAAAGAACAGATTCGAATTGATGAAAAAGAACAAGAATTTATTCAAAAAATTAATCAACCTGTAACATCTGCAATAAAAAATGTTGAGGGCAAAAATTGAAAATGTTTTAAGCGATAATCAAAATTTGATGAATTTGGTTCCAGTTGTACGACCAATTTGCTGATATTTCGATACCAGAATCTGAGTTTGAATTGCCAAAATTACCATCTTCAACACCATTTAGACCTCGAATCATTGAAGACTCTACCATAGTTGAACCAATAAGTCCTGGAACAACGGATATAATAATTGGTGAAATTGGTAAAAAATTTCTTCCTAGAGCAAAGGATGATAAAATTTGGTTTGTATTGGGATAAAAAAAAGAAAAGTTTTTATGATTGGAAATTTGCCCGTTTAATTTTGAGCATAATGATATCATTATTGAAGATAAAAACATATAAAGGAAACTCAAGGTTTATGGAGATTATTAACAGGCACTGATGTTCCAAAAGACGGTTTATATTCTGAAGAAGACTTGAAAAAGTATACAGAAATTTTATGGAAATCTGATTCAATTTACAAAAATAATGATCCATCAACTAAGAAACCAAAGTCAAGTAAAAGATAAAAAATATCTCAATTTGATTAAACCAATTTGGGAAAAAAGAATCGAAGGATCAGGTGTGAGAAAATACAGTGATAATAAGATTGAATACAGATATATCGACGATTTGACAAAACTCGATGGAATTATTAATTATATTTATGCTCAAGAAAAGGCTGGAAAACAACAATTTTTTGAACGAAAAGAAAGCGATTAAAGATTTTATTTCGAACAAACTTGATGAAATGATTGAAAAACCTGATGGAATTAAATATTTAAAACGAGTTTTGCCGGCAATAAGTTCATCTATGATTGAGGGTAGTGGACTTTTGAATGATTTTATCAACAATTTACCTTTTGAATTACACGTACCAACTTATCAGTATCTGGGGCCTGGCACAAAACTCGAAAAAAGACTAAAAAGAGGAGATCCTGGTATAAATAAAATTAGATCAAGCTGCTATGGAACACGATATTTTTTATGCAAAACATAGAGACACAAATTCCAGACATATCGCAGATAAAGTTTTGCAAGATAAGGCAATGGATAGATTTTTATCAAAAGATGCTAGTTTTAGGTGAAAGATTTGTTGCGCTTCCAACAGCTGGAGCAATGTTTTTGAAGAGAAAAACTAGGAATGGGAATCGAAGAGAACTTGAAATTTTAACTATATAAATGGAGGTGAACGTAAACTTCAGCAAAAATCAGAAAGAAAAAATAAAATCCGCTTTTAAGAAGAAAATACCCGTTAGTATTCAATTTAAAATAGATCAACTAAAAAAATGGCGAAGATAAGATATTTTTAACAAATAGACAATACAATAAAACTCGAAAAACATAAGAAAAACAATAAAGGAACCAGAATAGAATTTTCTTATAATCAGTTGAAAGAACTTAAAAATGGTGGACTTTTGAAAGATTTATTAGATTTTGGAGAAAATATTCCAGTTGTTAAAAATGTTGTTCCTTATGTTCGTAAAGCTGCTCCAATCGTTAAAAAGGATGTGATTCCTATTGTTCGAAACATTTTAAATTGGTTAGATGAAGAGTTGGAAGATGTTACAGGATCTGGATTAGATGAAAAAACTTTGAATTACGTGAAATCAAACATTGAAAAAAAAATTTAAACCTTTAACATTCGGGGAATTTGAAGAAATCTGCAAAAATATTAAAACATTTTAGAGGAATCTTCATGAGAGATACATTACCTGAAAAAGTTAAGAAATTTGAATGTGGAATTGTGAATTTAGACTCGATTATGGGAAGTGGAACGCATTGGATTTGTTATTATAAAAATGATAAGAATGCATGTTATTTTGATTCGTATGGAAGAATTGAGGACAAACCACCTATAGAATTGATTAAATATTTGAAAAAACCAAGCGTCTACTACAATGATTCTCAGATTCAAGACTATAAAGATCCCCCAATTTGTGGTCATTTATGTGTTTTTGTGTTGAATGAACTGAGTGATGGTAAAGATTTTAAAGAAGTTGTTAACAAATTATTGCTTAATAAATATGGATTCACAAAATATTTTTGACGTATTTGGAACACAAATTATTCAAAATGTAGATAATAGTTTGAATTTTGATAGTTTGAGAAATGAGTTTGATAACAAGTTAGAAAATGTATTACAAAACCTTCCAGATTCAGATATGTTTGCTGTCGAGATTGAAGATTTTAAAGCAGAATATGATAACAAAACTTGCAAATTTCATGAGTTCAAATGAAGTTGCTGATAAAATAAAAACATTGGAAAAAGAAGTTGATGATGGTTGTAAAAAAATTATTTACCAATTTAATGTCTCATATCGAAAAAGCTGATGAAATTACTGAAGCGATCAAAGTTGAAAAGAATTATGTTAGTTTGGCTAATAAGAAAAGAATTGTCGGTGTTCGACCTGGTATTGACAAACATGATGTTGTTGTTAAAGAACAAATTTTAAAACCTCTAAAATTATCAGAAAACATCGATATTGTTGATTTACATGATCCGAATGTTAAAAATGCCTTAGATTTTAAAGGAAAAAGAATTAGCAGTGTTAGTAAAGGAATTAATCCATTTGATGTTGTTGTAATGATTCAATTAGAAGATCATATTAAAATGTTTAATGAACTAAACAAAAAATTACGAGAATCATAAACAGCATGTTAAAGATTTTTACAACAGAAGTCTATGAAAAACTTGAAGCGAGAAGTAAAAGATCTATAGAAAATTGTGATGAAAAATTTACAAATTTTGAGGAAAATTTCAATCTATATAAAAGGCGATCTTTATGGAAAAATAACAAACTTTTTGGAACATTTCGCTAAATTTCAAGAGGGTTTTTAATGAAACCGATAGAAAAAATGGTTGAAGTTTTTTAAAAGAGTAGTTACTAATCAATCTTTACTTCATGATAAATTAATTAAACTAGAAGAAAACTTTGGCGAAATTAATGAAAAAGTTATAAAAAATAAGCAGTCTTTTGATAAGTTTAGTTTAGATGCCACAAAAACTTTTGAGAATATTGATCATAAACTCGTTGAATACAACGATTTTATATCTCGATAAAGTAAATAAACTAGAAGAAAACTTTAATAAATTTAAAGAAGATGTTAATAAAACTTTTGAAAAATATTGATAACAGATTTAATGGATTGGGCGGCTATGATGACTAATTTTCCTTATATAAATGGCGCTTATATATTGTGTGAGATGTAAAGAAAAAACTGCAACAAATGATATAAAATATTACGCAAATATCAATGGAGTTAAGAGAATTTCTGGAAAATGTGCTGAATGTAACGCAAAAAAGAGCCAATTTATAAAAACTTGATTTTGAAATTTTTTCTTAATAAATAGAGATGGGCGGGACATTACAGTGCTTTCGATCTTTTTATCATGCAACACGAAAGAGATTTGAAAAAAGAACATTGGGACGACATTTCTCAAAAATATGAATTATCCGAAGATATGATGAGATTATACGTAAACAAATTGAATTGGTATAACATTGCTAAATATCAAACTCTGTCCCCAGAGTTCATTCAAGAAAATATACATTATCAATTAAAAGATCATATGTCTGTTCTTTGTCTCTATCAACACTTGAGTATAAAGTTTTTGGATGAAAATAAAGATACAGTTGATTGGAACAATATTATAGATAGCGGTTTACTATCCTGTGCAAATTTTATTGAAATATGTGACCGAGATCGCAAAATTTAAGGAAGAGAATCCTGAATATGACGAAGTAGATCATTAAAAATGACTCTAATCTTTTTAATTATTTTACTAAAATTTATATCTTTTCTTATAAAAACGTACATTAGATCGATGAAAAAAATGATACACGATGTTTAAAATTTCTAAATTTTCTCTTATTAAATGGCGGACTACAGAAAATATGCTAGTGATATTGAAAGGGCGGAGTTTAAAAATTTCTATCCAATTAGTAAACAACATTTGAATGAACCGAATAAAAGAACTGAGTTTAATATTGATTTTGTGAGATAACTTTTGCTCGTCTAACTTCCAGTTTTATATTTTCTGGAAACTTTAACAAAACAAGATGGTCAAAGCATATCTTGGAAACTGATAATGTTAGATTAATCGATAATTTTATACCGTTTTTATTTTCTAAGATTGAAGTAAGAAAACACAATAAATTGATAGAAGAAGTCGAAAACTGTGGCCAATTAAAGCACAATTAAAGGAACTATTTCGTATTCAAAAAGTGATGTTATTTCTCAAACTTCTAATGGCTTTGAATCAGATTTTAAATTTGGTGTTTTTGAAGCAGCTGGAAATTTATCTCATTTTGGATTAGGATTTTTTTGAAAATGTTACTATTCCGATCTATAAAGGAGGATTTTATCTAAGTTTTATAAGAGCAGAAGACGATGATGTGATTCTGAAGACTGCAACTGGAAATGTTATGCCTGTTGATGGAAAAAAATAACAATTACAGATTTTTTTATTAGAGTTCCAATGATTGATTATAAAACCACGAGTAAAAATTAGGTTGATTGATGAAAATTACAAAAAGTCAAAACATTATGTTTAATTTTCTAGATTGGCAATGTATTGAACAAAAAGGTATTTCCGGAACAACTTTATTCGTTCGATATCACAAAATATTTATAGAAATATCTTCAATCCCAAGTTCGTTATCATAGGTTTTCAAACAGATAGACAAGAATAATCAAGGAAAAAAATCCTTCAAAGTTTGATAGTTTGAATGTAAAAAAATATCAGAGTAAAATTGAATCGGTTCTTATTATCCAGATGAATTACAAAATTTAAACATTTCAGGAGGTCTTTTCAGAATCATGTATCAGATGTATCAAGATTTTAAGAAAGTTTACTGTAATAATAAGGAAATGTATTACAATCCTAAAGAATTTTTAGCGAAATAGACCTATTTATGTCATTGATACAACAAAGAGTTTGACAAATATTTCTGGTTCAAAGAACGATATAATTATCAATATGGATTTTCAAAAAGCTGTTACAAACGCGATTTGTTATGTGGTTGTGGTTTCTGAGAAATTTTTAGCCTATGATGTGATTAAGAACGATATTAGAGAAATTCAGTACAAAATCACGTTATTTTCACTATTATTCATCGGATAATTGTAAAACTTTACAGAATTGTTTAAAGACATTGATATAAGTATTCATTTTTAATTTCAAAAGAATATCTTAAAAAATGGGGATGATATTAACAAAAAACTATTCCAAGGTCCATCTTAAGGGTTGGACCGGAAGTTATGATTTTAAAAAATACTTTAATATTTTACTGATCCTATATACCAAATTTCAGCAAAAAAGCTCCAATAGTTCTCGAGATATAAGAGTTTTAAGATAAGGGATGATTGGGGTAGTTTTTGAAAATTTTGTTATTTTCATTGAAATTTTAAGTTGAATTCGCCTTGTTTTTGAAGTTTCAGATTTTTCTGATAATTTTTTTTTTATTTTTTTTATGAATATTAAGAAATAGGGGATGATTTCACCCTTATGGATAAGTTAAGTCGAAAGAGTTAAGTATTTACTATATGTGTACCAAATTTCATTAAAATCGGTTTGAGTGGTTTTTGAAAATATAAAATTATTAATAAATTTGTAAACTAGCACTCCTAATTGAACAACTTATATAGCAGAGATATAGCTTATTAACTTTTCGAGACTCTCCGTAGCTCAGTTGGTAAGCACGCTTGCCTTCAAAGCCTGAGGTTCTGGGTTCAAATCCCAGAGCTTCAGGCGCGCTTTTTATTGAGGGAAGACATGGTTGTCGTTCAGTGGTTGGGGACAAGTCTTTACACGAGTGGCCATAGTGTAATGGACTATAGAACAAGCCGAGTAATGACAACTGTGGTTGGCGCGCCATTTGCTTCCTCACCTTTCCACTTCATTCCTTAATTCCTTCTCTTCCTTAATTCGTTCATTACATTCATCATTCACATCATTCATTAATACAACATTACACTTACAAAACACCCGACACAAATTCCCTAATTGTATCTCTCCATCAACTTCTACACAGTAGTTTACCAAAGAAAAATGAGACTTGGGAACAAAAAAATTCCAGAGTCTAAGACCCGAATTACAGCTCCTAGCCATTAACTTGGTTGGACAGTAGCAGTGCAGGGCCAAGTCTCTAAACAATAGACACCGTAGAAGTTGAATGTGATGTGATTCCCCATAGCGCAAACACGCACACTAAACAACACTACACCAAAGACACAATCATTCATTTTTGTCTTTTACAATAATTGATGATGTTCATATTATTCTCTTTCATTCCTTCTAAAACTTCAAAAATATACTCTTTCGCTGATGAAAAATCTCGATTTTCTTCCGGAATAATCTTTGTAGTCATTAGACAAAATATCCTAAATAGTTGTACAATAGAATGAAATTATTTCTATTTATCTCTGTTGTAGAAATGTAAACACAAACATTTGCGCTGAAAAATTTATATCTCGGCAGACTTAGTTCCATAATCTCCATTTATAAAAAAATCTTTTTGTTTAAATGGAAGAGTATAATGCCAACTGTTACAAGTGTTCTAATAGAGGAGAAATTATCGATAAAAGATATTTAGTTTGTAGAGGTTGTAATTTAATTTTGTTAGAAAGACCTAAACCTAAGAAATTTCGAAATAAATTAACACATTTGAATAACCTGCTTACAAAATTGCAATATGGAGACAAGAAGCAAACAAAATTTGTTACAGAATTTAGAAAAGCAGAATAAAAATTTTTACTTATCTCTTGGAACCATTGACAAAATTATTTTCCTTTTCAAAGAATACATTAGGTTTGTAGGTATCGATACACACGTTTATTATGAAAAGATATTACCTGTATTTTTTCATTATCTGGATGTTGAATTTGTTTATGATTTTGAACCAGAAATCCTCGATGATTTTATAGTACATTTGGAGAAATTAAACGAAGAACCTCTTGAAAAGAATGCGGTTTTACTCACATTCTCCCCGACTTCTCGAGTGAAGGTTAGCGAATTTCATTTTTTCCGTCTTTAAATTTTTTCTATTTAAATGGAGTTCTTGAAGGAGTTAAATGATATTGGAGAATGTAAGTTTTTAAAGAGTATAAGAAGTTAAATGAATTGGAAGAAAAGGAAGAAACATAGAATCTTGAATTTGGGAGAAAATGAAAAGATGAAAGATAAATTCGGGTTTACAATAATTGCCGAGTTGGAAGATTGTAAAGTACACTTGCCGAACAGATTTTTGACTGTTTTGGATGAAAAAAAGATTAAAGAATTAAACAAAAATGAAAAATTACACTTGAATTGTTACTGGAAAGAAGACTATTAAAGATAAAGACTGTGTTACAATTAACTTTGTAGAATAAAGTCTTAACTCTAAAACCTGCAGTCCCTCCCCACGTCATAGTACTGTTTTGATAACCATAGTTGGTGTCTTTCTTCATAGGAATCACATGGAATATTATCTACAGTAATACCTTTTGTTTCACACAAAATGTGGCTATATTCTATAAGAAAAATTCTATAATGCTCTTTAATGAATTGTGTTGATAAATCTTGATACTCACAAAAATTCCTAAGAAATTCATCAATTAAGTCTTGATTATCTTGAAAGAACGTATAATATGGGAAAAATGTCATAAAAAACGATGAAAACTCTCTGTTTGTTTATTTTTTACTTTCCTTTTCAATATCTTTCGTAATTATATTAAATATGTAATCCCTTACTTTTTTAGTTTTTTGCCGATAGTAAAACACTCCATTAGGACGTTTTTTCTGCAAAATACTTTACAAGTTCTTTGAATTCTGTATCATTTAAGGAAAGTATCAACTGTTCTTTAAAATGTTTTGGTAATTCGTTGAACTCGTTAAAATTGTCTTTCTTTGTAAGTTTTTGAAATGCTAGAAACTGAAGAGAGCTTGGTGAGTTCATGTTGTTTATTTAGTAGAAAAGTTTTTTATTAAAGTATGTTTTTAGTAAAAATGTTTTAAAATTGATTAAATTTTATTAAGATTTTTCCTTTATTCGTAGCAGATTTGACAACATTTTACAAAGCACAGCTTAAGAAAGTAGAAGCTCAGATTTGGTTAATTTTTCATTCCACAGAGTAATGTACCGATCTGCTTTTGGAGACGAACG